>NC_064046.1:13463707-13704707 GCF_932526225.1 Nematostella vectensis | reverse complement strand
ACAAGGAGGGTTGACCAACAATTTAGTAAAGTACTAAAAACTATTAAGTCATTGCTTAGCACTTTGGATTTTTTTTTAAAGTTCCTTTTTATGCTAGAATACATAGGTTGTGTCCAAAAAATACCACCCTCCTAATTCTAAATACTGTCACACTTAAAAATCCTGATGATAAAGAATTAAAATTATGAAAACTACATTTTGGGTGGACTGAGAAAGATAAGCTTTTACAATGACTGTGGTCGATCACACAACTAAACTTGCATCCAGAATAGGTTGTTCAAGTCAAGTTTAAGCCCCCCCCCCCCCCCCCCCCTCTCTCTCTCTCTCTCTCTCTCTCTCTCTCTCTCTCTCTCTCTCTCTCTCTCTCTCTCTCTCTCTCTCTCTCTCTCTCTCTCTCTCTCTCTCTCTCTCTCTCTCTCTCTCTCTCTCTCTCTCTCTCTCTCTCGCTTATAATTTGTAATGTTTGAAAATGAATCTGTCTGTTGTCCTATATTTTCTGCAGGGCTTTCATGTCTATACCTTATTTCTAATGAACACACCCATACAGAGACAGATCCAGGGGTGGGAATGGGGGTGATTTTCTTCTGAAGACATCCGAAGCCATCATATATAAGTTAACTGTCACCAAATTTTTCTCATACAGTATGTCTGCTTAATGGTGTCCAGTGGAGTACAATGACTGTGGTCACACAAGTAAACTTGCACCCAGAATAGGTTGTTTAAGTTTAAGCCACCTCACTCTCTCGCTTATTTTTTTATAAGTACTTGTTTGATACATTCACTGTACGCCGTTGCATTTTGATCACACGTGAAACTATTGAGAAAATTAAGTAAAATCTATGTAAAATTTCCGGCTTTATAGTAGACTGAAGTGACTGCCATGAAGAACAGTTTAAAATAACTTACATACTTTGTGATTTTGATAGAAAAACAGAGGGGCAAAGTTAATCTTGTATCAAGTAAAACTTTTACACTAGTGTTTTAGTTGCTGTACTTAGCTTATTACAACGCATTAGCATCGAGTCGACGGTGCTTCCCGGGTCTGTGTCCAGCGTTTAGTGAACTATAAGTGCGTGTTTTTCGATATTGAATGTGGCATATTATTTTCGGGGTGTCAAACAGCTTCAAAGAAACGGTCAGGCTGTACATTCGTACTCCCCTTCGCGCCGCCATTTTGTTTCAAGTGATAGCTTGGCATACAAATACCAAGGGGGAGGGGGGTGGGTACTCTGCTGTGATTGGATAATTTCTTTATTTACAAAATGCCTCCAATTTTAGTTATGATCCTAACTGTGCTACGCAGGCTACAATGTATAAGTGATATCCTGACCCACTGCACTTGGGTCTGTTATATTGTTATAGTTTATAATGAGCGCCCTCCTCTAATAAACGCCTCATACCTATGAAGTAACCCCCCATTTGCAAAAAAACATCTATGAATGCTTCCCTTAGGAACAGTATTATCTCTACATGACTCAATTAATTATTGTGTTGTGTAGAGATCTTAGGATGTTATAATTTATTGGGATTCCAAGTCAATGTACTCTTTGTTTGTATAAGACCCAAATAAAACTGTCTGTTTGTCTAAATGCCCATGCCTAAATGCCCATGCCCATGCCATTTACGGTATTACCATGTGACCACCATACTACGGTTACTACAGTATTTTGCTAATCGCAATGTGTATAGTTGGAAAAGGCCTAGCCTCGTCCCTAGGCTTCTCGGCGGGCCTATCACGCTCTGCATAGCTATGACGTCACAGGCCCTTTCTGCTCTCGCCCATGAAGTCAGCATGAAGCGTCCGCCATTTTGGAATGTGTGAGTCTGCGCGCAAAGCATTATGGAGCTGACAGCAAGGGGGAAACCTGGGGACGAGCCTAGGGGTTATCAAGTAGTGTAATCACAGTGATAAATATCCTAAAAATATCAAGGTACTAAAAGGAAGAAAATACAAGGAGCCCACAAAACAGCAGATATTCTCTCCGAAGGTTCTTTGATCAGTTTTCTTAGCCAATATCATTAGCTTCTACCCCAATGCGATTCAGCGTAATTCTATTGAAAATACAACGAGTCTTGAAGTATAATCCAAGTTTAGTCTGTTAGTACAGGGTCTAAATAGAGTCTAATTAAAGTTTAATAACATCTAATTAAAAAATCGGATTATATCAGAACAACGAGGAGAGGAAAGTTGAGTAGCATTAGAAAAAATCGTCGATTGATGTCACAATATTGAAGGGTTAGGAAAGGAGAGGTGATCTAATTAGATATCATCTAATGTGAGAAAAATTTCTCAATATCACGAGGTGAGGAGAAAAGAGGAAATGTTTAAAATTATAAAGAAAAAAACGTAATATCCAAATCTTGATATCAGATATCTATGATATTGTATATCGATATCGAGGCGAACGTTTTTGCAAAATGACTTCTTTTAAGAAGAAAACAAAATACATGTCTTACCTTTTTCGATAAAAGTTTCCGTCTTTCGTGCTGGAGTCAAAGTGTAACTGGGCCAATTTTGCAGCAGCCCTATAAATACTGGACGTGGTTCATTAGTCTCTATATTTACATAAGTTATTTGCCGTATTTGATAAAGCTTTCCGAGTTTAAAGGGCAGCTCCAAAGACACCCCGTTTTGTAAAGCTTCAGCCGCTGTAAGTGCCAGGTAAATAAAAAGTAATTAAATAAATATATTAAGTAAATATACGTGAAATTAAGAAACGCCGCAAACACGAATGTCCAAAAAACATTTGAAAGAACGAAAATAAAAAATGATGACAAGAAGAAGCTAAAGCATGAAGCTAAAGAAGATGTGGTAATGAAAATTTTGATGACCGAAAATATCTTTTTTTATGAAGCTCTTACGCCAAACGTATGAACATAAAATGGAGACAGCTGTCGTTTATTTGGTGATATTATTCTATTAATTCGTGTGATGCTCTAGTCTTTATCTCATAGTTCACACCATGGCGAAAGAGGCTTTGTTCTTGTCCAACTGGTTTCTGAACTATTTGCATCGCACAAATATTCTCCAAAATGACAAATTACCGCCAATCATATAAGTTTTTTTAATAACACAGAGTGCAAATAACTCAGATTTTTTTAATCGCTAGTTATAATTTAATGTCGGCAATTAATATGACCTTGCAGTTTTAGTTATTTTTATTTGTATAATGTATTGATATTGCAGGTACCCTTTAGAAAGAAAAGGGGGTCGAATGAAACCGAAAACAGAAAGCACAAAGGAACAGGGAATTATAAAAAGTAATAAAAAGCTACCTGTTTGTTTGAGAGATTTGAGTTAATATATAGTGTCTCCGGACTAGGGCAAGATCTGGGATTATATTTAAATGCCGGAATTGTAAAAAAAGTTGTGTGTATTTTTTTTTTTTTTTTGGAATAAAAACCTGCAGGGGACATAGTCCTTGAGCGAAAAAGAAAGTATTCCAAAAAGGTACACCAAAAGCCCCTTAGCTGAATTCCTTTTATTAATCAACATTTGTATCTTCTGGTTTTCCAGCTCGTTTCTGTGTGGACAAACTGACAAAATAAGGCCTAGGCAACCACAGGGAGCCCAGGCAAATATGGCGATACCTGCTGGCTGTAGTAAGACATAGCCCCCAGCCTCCCAGATTCCTCGGAATGATCGCAGAAAATAATCCTTTTAAAAATATTCCCAATAGGCAACAAGTCGAGGAGCTTACAAGAATGGTTTTTATGGTCAAATGCTCCTTGTATTTCACGTCACTGATATTACTCGCTGTGAGCAAATAACTCGTTTAGACCTATTCGATGACTACCAAAAAGTATATCCTATTTTAACCGAACTCATCTGCGCTTTATTTTATTTTATTCTATTTTGTTTACTATTCGAAACAGATATTAACTATAGCAGCAGCGTAAAAAGGATTTGCTAAGGGAAGGTGCACAAGCCATAATTATTTAGAAAAGTGTAAGATTTGGTGACTCTCCCTAATAAAAAAAAGACTCGTTTTTAGCAGACAGTCTTGTGGTTCTTTTCGCCCGCCCCTAACATAACTACCCCCCTGTACAATACCTAGCGTTTCTTTAAAAACAGAATCATAAGTACCGTAGTTACGAAGTTCTTAAATCTTACTCTCAAGTGATTGCCGCTATTACTAAATGCCATCGACGACGGATCACATGTCAAAGACACAACGGTAGCGCCACCTATAGTCGTCACCACGTCATTTCCGTTATTACAGTTTTCCCCATAGCAACAGCTTACGTCACATCCGGTGACTTTGCGTGTCTTGTTTACTGTTGAGCAGACTAAGTTGCCGGCACAGGACAGAGCATTACCGCAGTCCCTGACTTGGTAGCCTCGCCGTGCGCCGTCCTCGACCTCGCTTATTATGGCGGTAACGCATCGGTCATGAGTCGTGTTCGTCTTGGCATCGACGCCACATGATCTCGTGACAGGATTCTCGCAGCTCGCCGGCTCATCCCTACTGGAGCATGAGTAACAGGACAGATCTGAGCCTGGAAGAATTCATATTTCATCTAATGAGGATAGATAGCAGTGTAATTAAGGCCTTTATTCTGGTATTTTTTTAAGTTTTCTTTTCAATCTCGAGAATCATAAGACAGGTCATGGTGACCCCCCTACGTCACATGACGTCCCAAATGACGTCACTTACCTACCTGTAGGCCATAGCGAGTCACGCGCCGGCACGGTCCCATTATCAAACATGTCGCCATGACAACACCCTACGTCACATGACGTCACAAATGACGTCACCTACCTGTAGGCCATATCGAGTCACGCTTTGGCAGGGTCCCATTATTACACATGTCGCCATGACAACACCCTACGTCACATGATGTCACTATTCCCTGAAAATATGTATTCAGCTTGTCGCACGTGGTATTCCTAAACTTCGCGCTTGCGCAGTAGAAAGAATAAGCACAGCCTCGTGTCACGTGCTCCATGACTGTACCAGGCTGAGGCTCCAGAGAAGCGCTGTTAGGCATCAAAGAAAGTAGAGTTAACCTTGATATCAATTGAAAACAATATAGTGGGGGTAGGCTTTTCTACGTTTAGAGAAAGGTGTAAGCTTATAGGCTTTTGATAATAACCTTAGATAACCTCCGTCTTTAATAAATTGCACAGGTTTGTACCTAAATATTCATGTTGTACATATTTTTTTTTGGGGGGGGGGTGGGTGAGGCAAAGAAGCAGATAGAATGCTAGCTGGACATGTATCATTGCATATAAAGACATTTTTAACAGAGTATACATATGACCCCAAAAATTTAAAAACCCTATTCTCTCTCCTTTCTCCCCTGCCCTGCGTCCGTTTTTGTGCACCCAGGAACCATGCGGCTTAAAATACAAGGTGGCGGAGAGAGTTTTCCGCAAGCAGGCTAAAGATGAAACAATCGACGCCCGTCGCTTACATCGCCACTGTGCATCGATCGGGAGCCATGGGAATGCTGGGATTACTAGCAGTGCACGTGACCATGGTTGGTGGGGGGCATGGTCCACCAGGGGATGTACACTCGCTAGACAGACATCTCAGGGAACTTGCTGCTAAAAAAAAAAGAATATGCCAGACTAGCTTGTCATTTACACGGAGAAAATTTCAAAAATTACAGGATGGTAAGGGCCTGTTTTTTCATGCAAACAATATATTCTGAATTATTGAGCTTGCTAGTGGCCAAGGACCATTAATCAACATTCCACACACCTTTAATTTCGTTGAATTCTCCCTAAACGATTAACGTTCCAAACCGAGTGCATGCCATATTTATAAGCGGTATATTTCCGTCATTAAAAGGCCCCTGAGAATGCTTTACCTCGTAATCTGTGCTAAGAAGATCTGCTATCCCTTAGGAACTCTCTAGGGAGGGGTGGGTCGGTCAGGCTTAACGCGCCCCTTGCTACCTAAGACGTGCTCGTGGAAATAGAGCAATTTCAAATATGAAAATAAGGTTCTAAAGACTTGGGCAAAATTTAGGAAGAATATTTTCGGGCCTTAGTTATATTTTCACCTTCTTCAAAGATCAAATATCCACGCGACACACACGCCTTTTGGTGTAGATAATATCGCTGTTTGTGATTAACAGAACAATCATTACAGCTCATTCTGAGGACTAGCGTGTGTGCTAAGTCATATGGAAATTTCACATTAAGGACTTTCAACTTTGGAGGGTTACATTATTGGAATACAAAAGTGATTAATAGATGAAGCTTCACAGAGAGTGCATTCCCACGTGCGGTTTTGTTTTCATCACGTATATGACTTTTGATCTACTATGCCCTAGTCTAGAGTAATTAAGATAACAACCTAGCTAATCTCTATTGCGTCTTCTAGTGATTTTAAGAGTCAGAGCAAAAAGATTGTTAATACAAATTTGAAGTATAAAAAATTACATCTAATTTGGACTATTTTTTTAAACAATTAACAAGTAAGCAAGCATCAACAAAAATGATATTCCTTATTGACAAAATTGGCAGAAAGCTGATTTTTATCCATTTTTTCACGGTTTCTGATTGTCTCTTTGGGATAAATAGTCTTCAATACACTCATAGCACAAAGTTCACGGCTTGACTGTCGACATTCCGTGAGATAATCGCAGTAAATATTGACCTAATGGTATCTACAGCGCAATGCGAATATAAAGTGAGCATAATGCGTTTTATAAACGAAAAAACCCCACATATTTAAAAGCAAGAATTTTATTTCAGTAAAATAGTTATAGTGTATTTTTTATTCAAAATCAAACTACCATTATTAAATCTATCATTAGGGAATAACATCATTAGAGATTTTATGGTGCTTATGAAGTGATGCACACCAATTAGGAGACGTTGATTAAATGCATGACGGATACCAAAAGGTGCACTTACCGAAGGAGAACGTAGAAGTGACGAAGATGAGCCAGTGCAAAGTCGCCATCAGAGCGCAGAATTCGCACGATTCATCGGACCCATACAAGGTGTCTGCCGCGTGTTTTGGAATAACTGCTACTTGTCATTGATGGAACATACAGGGTCATATTCACACGACACAAGCGGTAAGAGTTTATATTGGCACACAGGGAGCCCACAGGGAGCCCTTTGATACACATTATCCTTATAATTGCGAAAACGTAGGAAGAAACCACCGGACAGCCTCTATCTGCTGGTGTGCGTCGGACCTTGTGGTCTGCGTCGACAGTTGATTGATTAATAAAACCTTTAAAAGAAAAAGTCGACAACAACGCAGATTAGGTGTGGTGGGAGGAATTTTTAACAGAATCGGGAAAAATCCTTCAACATCCCCTTAGGGATGGCAGCTGGTCGAAATTATATACCTTAAAAGATGGGACGATCACCCCCGTCTTAATTTCACGAGAGCCAGCCCCCGGGGATATGGTCTATGTATATCAATAGTATGGGCTCCCTGTACAAATAGTATCAAAAGGTCCCTGTGTATTCAGTACGTTTGCTCTTTACCAATAGAATGGGCTCCCCCGTTTGCAAATTTTAATAGGTTGTGTCATAATAGTATGGGCTCCCTGTGCGCAATTATAAGACCTTTAAAAGAAAAAGTCGACAACAACGCAGATTTATGTTTTTTAGAACGATATTTCGGCAGGCCAATACCTGCCTTCTTCAGGTTATAAATGAGTTACAATGGCATGTTATAGCTAGTATATGTACAAAGTTCATTGATGATTAACTAACAAAAGGTAAAAATAGTAATTGAGTAAAGAGTGACTTATGGAAGATGGTAAATAGGGTGGTGTGGATTACTAAGTAGCTAAACGGTTTCTTCACGCCGGTTGAGACCACCGGGTTCAAGAGTGCCAGCGCGAGCTATCAGTGTGGCTTCTCTTGCTTTGCGGATGGAGTCGCGGTTATTTCTTATTTTTTCAATAGGTATGAGCTCTATGTCAGAAGCGGAGTGGTTAGGTTTTAGGAAGTGTTCAGCGGCGTGGGTTGGTATGGATCGAGATTGTGAGTCTACAGTTCTGCGGTGGTCATTAAAGCGTTCTTTTAATTTGCGTTTAGTTTCCCCAATATATTGAAGGTTACAGCGGTTACATTGAATCATATAAATCACGTTTTTAGTATTGCAGGTTATGTGGGAGGTTATAGGTCGTGTTTCTCCTGTTGAGAAAAATGTGTAGCTTGTAAGGCCATCGGTTCTAATATAGAGGCAGGTTAGGCAGTTTTTTCCGCAACGGAAAGCACCGGGAGGTTGGTTGGTGGGAGAGCGGTCGGAAGGTAGCTTGGCTTTAACGAGGATGTCGCGGAGGTAAATCCCCGCGTTGCTAACATTTCCCGCATTGACGCCCTACGCCCTAATAATAACAACCACAAAAACTCCCGTCGCATCCCCTTTGTCACTGCCTATAACCCTACACTACCTAACATCAACAACATAATCCGTAGAAACTACAACCTTCTACTCTCGTCTAAGCGATGCCATAAGGTTTTCACTGAGCCCCCTCTTGTCGCCTTTCGCCTCTCACCTAACCTCCGCGACATCCTCGTTAAAGCCAAGCTACCTTCCGACCGCTCTCCCACCAACCAACCTCCCGGTGCTTTCCGTTGCGGAAAAAACTGCCTAACCTGCCTCTATATTAGAACCGATGGCCTTACAAGCTATACTATTGATATACATAGACCATATCCCCGGGGGCTGGCTCTCGTGAAATTAAGACGGGGGTGATCGTCCCATCTTTTAAGGTATATAATTTCGACCAGCTGCCATCCCTAAGGGGATGTTGAAGGATTTTTCCCGATTCTGTTAAAAATTCCTCCCACCACACCTAATCTGCTATCTCTTAGGTAAGAATTTCTGATGACCACGCCCAGGGTTAAAATCGATTATTATTATTATTATTATTATTATTATTATTATTATTATTATTATTATTATTATTATTATTATTATTATTATTATTATTATTATTATCATTATTATTATTATTATCATATTTTTATTATTATTATTATTATTATTATTATTATTATTATTATTATTATTATTTATTATTATATTTTTAATCACTATTTTTAATAGTATAGCTCAATTTTGTAAATAATCAAATTCTAATGAATCAAGAAAAATCATTTATAAAAGAAATATTTAGTAATTCTAAAATTGTAAATTGAGTTGTTTAAGTAAGTTAAAATAATAAATTTAGTTTTACATTGTTTACATTTTCCTTTACTTTTTATATGTTTTTACATTTAACATTTAACAGGTCAGGTACAACTGATTTCCATGTGGGACGTGGGATTTCCATGTGGGTAGTGGGATTTGCAATACAATAGATTACTAAAGTGTGACAGTTACAATACAAAAAAAAAAAAAAACAATACGATAAGATAACATAGAGCTTGCATAGCGTAGCCAAACGGTAGGTCTAAGCATTAGAAATTTCTCTCCGGAAGTGTGAGAGAGATGATGTTTGTTTAGCATCCTTTAAGAGGCTATTCCAAAGCATGGCACCGCTATAATTAAAACTAGATTTAAAAAATAGTCTTCGGCTTAGGAAGTGCTAGATCTGTATCGATATTTCTGAGATGATTTATTTTTTATTTTTTTTATCACTTATTTTGATAATTTGATTTTTCAAATATGGGGCTGACAAGTCGTTCAGAACCTTGTATATTAAAACTGGTTTTGCACTTTTACGTCTTTCCTCAAGGGTTGGCCAGTTTAACTGATCAAGAATATCTATTGAGCAAATTGTATAGTTTGAGCCATCAATAACTCGAGCAGCACGGGATTGGAATCGTTGAAGTTTGTCTTGCAAAGCTTTTCCACATGTATACCATAATGGTGAGCAGTAATCAAGTATGGTTGAATTAGAATTTTATAGGGATTATCAAGGCAGTCAGGTGGAACAAACGGCTTGATGCGACGAATGCCACCAATCCCAGCGCTAGCCTTTTTACAAACATTGTTATCAATTTCATTGTTATCAAACATTGTTAACAAACTTGTTATCAATTTCCACTCCAACAAATTTTTCATACCAAACATATTCCCCACAGATAGTGTCCTTCGTACTTGTTGCCTTATATGGGCATTGATGCCCATATTTAGAAGAGCTAAAGTTTTCCCGTTCCCTGATCTACAAAAAAACATGGTATAAAATGTTGATTCCTGCCAATTTGAGACTCGAGGCAAAAATTTGCCAAGAAAAACTTGGTCAAATCTTTTTCTTACTAATCTTGAAGTCCTTAGACCCAGGTAGGCGTTTCCAGATAGTGTTCCCAAAAAGCCAGAAAAGTGCTCCCAAAATCACCCCAAAAGTGCTTAAAAAGTGCTCCAAAATCATAATAGTGCTCAAATAGTGCTCATTGGCGAAAAGAAAATTACCGTATATTTTTTAAACAATTTAGAGAGTTGTGTTTTAATTAAAATTTGAATAAAAATAAAATATTAGATAAAATATTAAATACATGCATTAGAGTATCACAACTAACTGTTTTATAAATGACTTTGTTCTCTTTTGTGTTTGTTTACCTTATTTGGATACTACTAAAAGAACAATGTTCATTTAAAAACATCACCAATGTCAAAAACCTGATAACAGACCTTCCAGATCTCCAGAATGTTATTAAACACGACACAACGAAACAGTAGAAAACATAATTTTCTAATTGACCCTGTTCTTGCCTATTTTCAAACGTAATTACATCGAGGCAATAAAACAAAAATTAGTTCTTGATCGTCTCATCTTTTTGGGGGACCGGTTTTCCTGTGGTCGGTTAGAGTTGTGAAGTCACTGGAACCCGGATGAGCTCGTCCCAGACCAAGCTGCTACCACGGTTCATCTCAAAGGAAACCTTGTAAAAAACCACTGGGCCTAGAGGTTGCGAGAAAGTAGTATAGAAGGGGCTAGATTTCGAGGGGAATATGACTTTTTGTAGAGGCTAATACAGCTTCGGACAAGAAGAACATGTATTTTTTTAACATTGATAGAAAATACCAAATTGCATAAAGGAATTCCTGTTCCCCCCTCTGCAAATACCAACTGGCATCGCAACTCCAGACTCTTCCTCAACAAAAAAATAAATAAAATCAGATAATTCGACAGATTTCTTATTCAACGACTGGAATAGTTAACTTTTTACAACAATTTGGCTACCAAACCTACAGCGCTATGTATAGATACCAGAACAGTAAACATGCAATAACTTTATTGTATCTTAGCAGGCGCATAGCCAGGTTTGTTAGAGAGGCGACTTGTTTACTTAGGCAGTTTCTAATAGCTCAGTGTCTGATTTTTGAGTGGGGCAGTTCTTCCCCCCCTTTTTGTCCTGGCTTTGGGCCTGCATATAGTCTGGGGCTTGGCAATCTAATGCTCGAACACAGCTCAAAGCAATGGAATATTACAGAACGAAAAAAGAATCCCTAATTTCTTAACATCCCTTGGACAACAATTGCAGATGCCTATTTTAGGACATGACAATCCGTAGGACCGACACGAGTGACGCCTCTCGAGCTTTCAGACTCTAAATAGTAAGAAGTATGTATTTATAGTGTATGAAACACTGTGAAATCATCTGATCTATGAGGGTGGGTAAGCGAATGGCCGGGAAAAAAATAAAAAATGCGAAACTATCCTGATATGACTATATTTACACGAGGCAAAATTGGCCCAACCCACCCTCAAAGATCACATGGTCAGCGCCTAATAAAAAAAACTTAATAACTATGATAAATAAATATCAATAGTCTCATTTTGCAACATGATGAGAGTTTTCAAAATTCAAAATAAAGCAAAACAACTGGACTGCTCTTATTTTTTAGTTATTACTCTAATATATAATGATGCCATGAAACGTGTGCATCATAATGTTACGATTGAATAATGAACAATATGTAGCGCTTTCTGACATGTGTATCGCATAAGACAAGAGAAGACCCATTCACTCAACCTGCCGCCATCGCTTTTCCAAGAAGTATCCGTTGCCTGAGCCCGTGAGCACAAGCACGTCAACATGCGCGCGCACACACGACTACAGTAAGACCGCTTTATATTCACCTTGTGGTTGACTTTATGAACTGAACATAACTAACTAATACGACTGGTCCTAGCACTTGCCATCTGTATTTACATCCATTCTTGGTCTTTTCGCTTCAGGAGACGTGTCTGTCTTGCCATCATGGCCACCCTCTGTAGCTCTTTCAACCGTTTCCTGGCCTTGCTTTTGTGCCATCTCCGACAAGTGTGCTGCATAAATCATTCCCTGCTGACTCATGGGCATACCATGCTGTCCAGGCACGAAGCCTAAAGTTGTGACGAGCAGCCCATTACCAACTGACGTTTGTCCAGGTAGGCTACCAGGCGGTGCCTGAACAAAACTTTGACCAGGCACTTGAGAGATGAGCGATGCGGGTACCTGTTGGTAGAATGCTTGGCTTGGAAAGGGGATTCCAGATGGAAGGATAGGTTTCCCATCTGGTCCTATTATTTGCTGTAGTGCCTGGCCACTTAAATGAGGACGGAAGAAGCCCATCTGTCCGGGTGCTTGAGGGTCAATGACAGTGAAGGTACTGCCAGGAACTGCGGAGCTTGAGACAGGTGTTGTTGGGGTCGCTGGTCGTACCTGGGGAGTCACAGGCTGGACAGGGCTGCTAGCCGCTTGAGTAGCGACCACCTGGACTTGCTTCACTCCTAGGGGACTGCTGGACATTCCGGGGGAATTTCTAGGAGCAATTTGGGAAATCATCTGAGGCATGGTCTGCTCTGGGATACCTAGTGAAGATCCCTGGCTGATACCATTTCCAGGAGTCACTCCAGGTACCGAAAGCACTGCCTGGGCGAGGTTTGGTGTCAGGAATATACAGACATCTCCAACCTTCAGTGGATGACATTGGAGGTTGTACTTCTTTAGGGATTGCTCAGGAACACATGAGGACCAACCTTGGCCATACACAAAGAATGGATGCTCCACAGCACAAGAAAGTGTCACCTAGAGACAACAGGATAACAAGGTTATATTAACTTAAATAACAAGTATGTATACACTTTTTGCTATGACTAGAAGTTGCCCTGCCTCAGTGACACGTAACGCAATGCCTAATGGAGAAGATAATCTTCCAAAGGCCCTCAACTTATGGTTCTGGTATTACTGGGGTTTATTTCGCAAGCACCTTTATAATTAGAAAGCTTTCAAAGTCTTGACAAAAAGATCCCTTGATTTCTAGTAAATCATAGCCCACTTGATAAGGGCACCTCATTTCTAGCCTGCATAGCAAGCGTTACTGTGGAGTTTCAATGAAAATAAAGAACAAAACCGCGCAAAGAATGGGAAGAGAAAGACGGGAACGCTTGCAAGCACTCGTAGTATTTCTCAGATACGCCTCCAAGTGACAAACCTTGACAAGCGTGTATAATTCAAAACAGCTGTCAAACTTAGTTCCCCCAATACCTCCCTACGATCTCATTTTGGGTCCGTTGCAGGGTTTGCAGATTATAGATGAGCGCAACGTAAATTGTTTCTCTTTTAATCAAACTAAGAATTACAAAGTTTGCAAATGCGACTTTTGACATTACATTGAGCGCGATTTGGGTTGTCATGCTTTGTATATAAAAGCTTATTTCAAAGCGAACAGCAGCAAACACATGCAGAGTTTACTAAGCAATCTCAACATCATTCCACATAAACGCGGCTCGGAAACCTACCGTAAATTCACATAGATAAGGCAAGAGCCAAATGGCAAGCTGCAAAAAAATTCCAATCCAGCTCAAACGTCACGACTCCACCTTGATGGTGCGAACGACTAACACGCGAGCATGTTCTCTTTCTTTGGATTCGCTTCAAGTTGGAATAAATCCTTGCTATGACCAATCGAAAAAACTGCTAACGAATTTCCTCCACCCAATAGCTGTTTGTATAATGCATCCCTACCTCAGTTAAAACCACTTTCAGTGGATCCTTGTTCAATGCTATTTTGAGAAATCGTGAGTGTGAATCTGTGAAATGTCACGCCGCGCCAATCAAAAGCCTCGAATTCTGTGATGAGAATGATCGCAGACTCTTCGCTATGAGTAAAAAAGACAATGAGTGCTGGCAAGGGTTTCGTTCTTCCAACTCCCCTTTTCTTTTTTTTTTTGCGCTTGCCCCATTCTTCGCGAAACGCTTGCTATGCAAGCTACCTCATTTCCTAAGAACAGTTTTTGGGTTTCAAATGTGTCCTTATGAACAGGGTTTCCCTGTATGAGGACAGTTTTGAAGGTCCCTTTAGTGTCCTTATTAACAGGGTTTCACTGTATTTCTTCAAACCAATAACTGCCTACCTGTGCTTTTGTGCTGGTAATTGTAAAGCCCACTAGTGCCATTCCAACTTCATCATTCTTGCGAACAGACACTACCGTACTAGTCTCTAACTTTAGGTCTGGACACAGACCAGTGCTATGCACAAAGTCGTCAGTGGTCAGGTCTTCCACTCTCTTCAGCTCCCCGCTAGTCAACTGGATGATGGAGCCTTTGATGAATGGTGGAGGGATCATCCCAGTGGAGGCCTGCACCTGGGGTCCAAATGGAAAGGGCACACTCTGACCAGGGACTATCATCCTAGTTCCTGTAGACCCTGGTGTATTAGTTCCTTGGGGTTGGGATTGAGGCACTGGGATGTGCTTGATCATTTGGCTTGGTGTTTGACTCGCAGCAAGCTCTGCGAGTTGGCTGAGATTGCTGCTCATTACAGCAGTGTGGGCGGCCATCTGTGCATCTGATTTGTCACCTTGTAAGTTTGGTATGATGATGTTGCTGCTGCCATTTGATGTCACTGGTACAGGGGATCTTTTTGGAAGGTCAGCTAATCATGAAAAGAAATGCTCATTAGAATACTATTTTTTCTTAGGGGCTATAGTGAGTACAAAATATTTCCAGGGTTTTCTCTAAGAAGTTTGTCTGTTTGTTGAATACATAGAACATTGAGCCAGCTATACTGTATATAGTATGACCAGAGTAAAGTAGCATTGTCACCATTTTAATTCCGGAGGTTGGACAGAAACCTCAATTGTTAAAAGACAATAGAATCTATCAGAATCTGCGCTATTTAACAGGCCATCCACTCTAAATCAGCAATCACATCCCCCAAGAAACTTCCAATAGACACTCTACTTTTACTCTGTAAAACTAGTAAATTGCAGAAAATTTTCTGTATTTATAAAAGCCAAAGATTGTCGGGATTAAAACTTATGAATTTGGGTAGACACAGAAAGGATATTTACAAGCTTCAAAGTGTATGCCTACTTTAAAAAAGAGTGTTTGGATATGGAAAAAGAAATAAGAATTTGACTGGATGAAAAAGAAATAAGAATTTGACTGGATGAAAAAGAAATAAGAATTTGACTGGATGGTAAAATTGTGATTCCACCTGAAGTGAAACAGTCACCTCAGCGTCTGTAAGAAGAGAGTTCATCTCATTATTGACAAAGACTTGCCTTGAACAGAGAATAACTGCCTGCCTTGTGATGTGGTTTGAGAAGTAGAGCACTCCCTTTCACCACCGGACATGATCTGTTATAAGGTTTATCCCTTTCCAGGAATGAAGTTCTACAAAGTAAACACATTCAGATATTTCGGGAAAATATAATACCCCAAAAAACTGGAATTCAACTCTGCCAAATTTTCATCTTTAATAAGACTTCTTCAGGGCAGGGCAGCCCAGAAGAAGTCTTATTAAAGACGAAAATTTGGCAGAGTGGAATTCCAGTTTTTGGTGTATTGTATTCATTCTTCTGGTTCACGAACATGACTATTTGGGCTTTTTGTATTTATTCGGGAAAATATAACGTATAGTACAACACGTCCATACTTATTTTTATTTTACCCATTTTTGAGCTGCCATAGTTCACAAAGTGGCTGGTCATTTGATTTACAATGAGTTTTTTTTCTGTACTCTTACTTTTTTTACCTTTCTTTTACTTTTTTTATTTTGCATGTCTGGCAAGCATGGCTTTGCTGATTTGTGAAAACAAACTGAAACAATTCTTTGATTCCTTCAACAATATTTAAGATATCATAAATATCTAGTATCCATTATACACTCTTTTTCTATAAGAAAACGAAATGCGCAATTTTCCTTTATAACGCAAAAGGCTTTGTCGAACTGTGAAAACAAATATGTACTGCACAGCTTGTTTTACACTTCGATACTAAAATTCAATGATTGCATGTCACGAAAACTGTGTTTTGTGTTATTTTAATTTCGATCCTAATTTTCGAATGTGGCTTAGAAAATCTGTGATACTAAAATAAGTAGAAAAGCTTCTGCCTAAGTCGTAATGTATTGCTAGCTTCGCCCCTTAAATAAGGACATGTTATAACGTGATAAAAATCAATGGGATACTTTTTTTATAGGAAACGCAGCTGGATGGGCCCATATAAAAAATCCAGAGAAATTTTATTTTTTTAATAATTGTGGCCCTAGAAAAATATGAATATGATTGGAAAAATGAAAGAAAAGTCCAATGCAAAAAAAAAAAGAAATCTAAATCGCACTTTAATTTATTGCGATATAAATAAATGCCTGGTTACGCACCTTGGATAATTTTTTGCGCAGCTTCATATTGCGTGACAGTATTTACTGAAGCAAAATGCTCAATATGCAAATTAGGTGTTATATTTTGACAGGCAAAAGGTTCTCCGCAAAATCGCATATAAATTTTCAGGGAAACTCAAAGAGCTATACCAACACGTATTTGGGCATATTGTGTGGTAAAGATTGAATTTTATATTACAATACTGATACTAGTAGCGTAAAATATATGAGTTAGAAAGAGCGCATATAAATTCTAGATTCCTGTGGAAACAGAAACTAGCGCTTTTGTGATGTGACTTAACCTGACAACGACCTTCTGGTAGTGGTGATAAATGTATTTTCTTAAAATATATATGTGTATATATATTTATATTTTTTAAATAAAATAATACCTTTTATCGTGTTTCCTGTCTTTCGTGTGCTATTTCTTGAAAATGAGAAGGTATATAAGTTATTCTTCCGATTGATGTCTGAAGTTTAAACATTCCTTATTTCGCCGGCTCCGATTGTACAACCAGGGCTCAATGGCCCACGCTCACGCTACTAAACTAAGGTAAACAAGAAGAATTCACGCTAGATCACCCGATATCAAAGCCAAAAAGGCTAGTCGCAAAGCATCATCGAAAAGAACCTTTATGTAGGAATATCAGTATGTTATAGCGACCTTTATTGAGTTTGATTCGGCGATTTGACTGCAGGGAAGCTATAAGAGGTCGTCGGTTCAGTGAGAAAGCGTGTACAATCTACATGAAAGACAATAGTCCGCTTTCAACCGAGCACGCTTGCTATCGAACGACGAAAATCGAAAAATAAGCTCTGTATTGTATACCCAATTCAGGTATTGTTTAGATGAAGACAGCAAATAAGTTTATTTATGGAATCTATCATACAATCTGGGTGAACTTAAGTCTGAACTCAGAACTTTTCCCCCCACGCATTCCTTATTTCACCTTCACGACTCGCTAGAGCTCGGGTAACACAACGCTAAAATAAACATATATCCAATAATCCTCGAATAAAACTCTTCGAATCGATTAAAACATTGATTCTAGATCATGGAGTATCCCCTTCTTGGCAAACGTATTGCTTTCAGCTTGGTGTTTGCGTGCTTTACGAACTAATGGGGGAGTTATCAATTTTACCGGCGATGAAAGTGGCGTTACACATTTGCAAAAACGCACCACAACAAATAATGACTCCCCTTGAACCTAAGGTTTTACAATCGAAAATTACTCTAACCATAACCAATAAAGTTTTAAACATACCTTTTTCACAATAACCTGCTTATGATGTAGAATTGTAGCGTCTTGGTTAACCTAACGTGCTTTTTTTCAGGGGTTTTCAAAGCGATTGCTTTCAGCGACTGTACTAGGTGTGTGACTTGCTAGCCGTGTGCTTTTTAAGACAACATGCTCCCTTATTCCTCAGTGAAAACTTAGCTGGGTCAATGGAAACCATAACTTGATTGAAGATTCCATGAATAATCAATCACATCCTGAAATTCAGTTCTTAGAATATTGTGTTAAAGCTTGAAATCAGTTGAAATTCATCGACCTTCGTTTGGTCCTGTTGAATAAATAATCGCCTCACACAGATTGAATTGGCGCCATGTGACACCGGAAACAGACATTACTTGGGAATGAGGCTGGTTCAAACCGGAAACAAAAAAAAGTCAACAAGCGAAATTGACAGCGAAGTTTGTAACCTGTCTTTTTGGCGTCTCAGCTTCTCCTCAAAATAAAACTCATACGTAATAAATTTCAACATGAAATAATAATAAGAATAAATTAAATTAAAATAAAACAATAAATTTTCAATCCACCTAGATAAAATAATGATGAAGAAGTAGAAACATTTATGAAATGATCATCCGTTTAATATGTAACTACAGATGAATACAATGGTACCAGCCCATGTTATTCCAAAGCGATTATTTACAACTGGTACAAATCATAAAATGTTTGAGAGCTCATGATACATGTATGTAAACTTTATACAAGTGACTGAATAAAAAAAACTGTGTTTCATGGAAATTTTAAAAAGGAATATATGAATACATAATATATGAAGACCTTTACTGCCAACCTGGCTGCACTTTTAATCCACAACAGTGGGAGGATATATTAGGAACATGTAAATAAATGACCCCTTTTCCTTAGATGCACCATGACACAACCTCTAAAATAGAAGTGGTGTACTCTGTTTCCCATCTTGATACACAACCTATTGTACACCCTGAAAATTTGGTATTCATGGTATTTATTCCTCTGGAAATTAAACTTCATGAGTTCCTCTGCAAACCCCTTGGTTATCAGTGTGGATAAAAAATGCAGTCAGCCATCAAAAATGAGTCAACAAGATTTACTGTAAATGAAGTGACACTTATAATAAACAGTTAGCAGTATTCATTCAAGTATTCCTCCAAGTTTCCAACTTTGATGGTGGAAGCTTGGGTTAGGGTGTCCAACTAACAGCGGTACCACTATATGAGATAACTATTAGGGAATTGTTTGATGCAGGTTCATGTATGACCAAACGAAATGGCAATATCCTGCAGCACAACTAATTTTTGCACTAAAAAATCAAGTAAATACCAATACTAGCAAAAAAAGTATAATTACTACACTCAGTTAGGCATCCTTTTTTCTAAAAAATACAATGGGTTATTTCATGTCTCTTGATAGGTGCTCAGAGAATCACAAATAGAACTCTGCACAAGACAAAAACAACCCCTACTATTTACAATACTTTTACTGACGGGAGCAAAGAGATAAAAAACAAGACTACAAAACCAAACATTGCAGCTATTAAAAAGAATTTCCTTGGGCTGAATGCGTGAAGTGAAGAAGTAGAGGGTAAAGATTCCTCAGTTGCAGATTTGTCTTTAGGTTTCTCTTCTGCTGGAGCTTCTAGAAAAAAAAAACAGCAAAGGACAAAGTAAAAGATAAATGTATTAGTAGAAAATTGTCAACTTACTAGAAAAATCAAAATAAGTTTAGAAAATGGGTAACAGCTTTTCTCAAACAAAGCTAACCAAAAAGTATCAAATTGAGCACTTGGCATATACCTTATTATACATAATTTTTGTGATGTCAAAATTTCATGATTTTAAGATTATTTTCGAGATTTTGCAACTTTTGTTAAAACCCAGTCACTATATTATTGCGATGTTGGGGCAGTACAATTTAGTGGAATTAAAATGTGTTTTAATCATCAAAACTGTAGCATAGAGTAATGCTTTGCTTACTGACTACATCTGAATATGCAGAAAATAACAAAAAATACTAGCTAAGCTTATACAACTAGCTTATATTAATAAATAGTTGTGAAGAAAGATATTGCTTTCTCCAAATGATTATTATTAATAAATGGTTAATATTCAACATAAAAGCTTTGTCTGTACTCTCTTAATTTTCTTGCTTCCAAATTTTCATTGAACCTTGCAGTGAATTATAACCGAAAAGCTAGCCCCATGTCCCCTACCATTGGATTCCTTATTAGTATTGGTTGCTCAATCCTTATATATAAAACTACCTTGTACTTTTACAGGGGAAACTGGTGGAGGTGTTTTCAGATGCAGAACTTTGGTCTCCCGACGTCTGCTTGGAAGCTTTAATTTGGTGAATTCCTCCACAGGTTTGGCCTTGACGATACCACTTCTCCTTCTCTAAATAACAGGAAAAATAATACATAGTCTAACATAAAAGGACCCTTTCTCCAATAAGATTACATTCTATGATTAAAGAAATCTGTGCCAAGTATACCAAAGGACAATTTTACGTGCTATCAAAATTGACTGCAAATAAGTTTGGATGTGGCCCTGAATTCTGTAGTCTAGCTGAAATTCTAAATCAACACAAGGTTGAAAAAGTATGTTGAATGCCTTTGTGAAACAAAGTAGTTGCACTGATTTTTGGAGCGTTAGCCCTCGAAACATTAGCACAATTACTCTGTTTAACAGAGGCGTTAAACATACTTTTTTAACCTTCTGTTGATTTATAACTTGACTACACCATACCTATGCATCTACAGCTTATCTACAGCTTGTCTGAAGTTATACCAATTTTTAAAAAGAAGAGACTTGAATGTCAGTCTAGTATAAGTTATGATCACTAATATTTGATCTTCCTGATCTAAGCTGTGGTATCCTTTTTTTTCTAATGTGAGCTCACCCAATAAAAAAAAAAACAGCATAACTTACACTTTTTGTTGATGTAGCAGAATTCAGGAAGTTATCTATTAACTCTTTGCAGCCTTTAAGATTCTTTGATGGTTCCCATGTATCGTCGGCTGGACCATAACCCTTCCATCGCACGAGGTATTCAACCTTACCTCGCTGCACTCTGCGGTCAAGGATCTTTTCAACCTATATTAACCAACAAGATTCGACTTTAAAAAAAAATACTGAAAAGCCTCACACTTTACACATCAGACCTTCACATGTTTAAGTGGAAGCAATCAGCTATCTCTGGCAAAAAACTAAAAAGATAGTAGAAAACATGCAATAAAAGTAGAAGGATAAACTCTGTTTACCGCGTCTACCCTCAGAGAAGATTGGTAAATCAACAAATTATGTATAAATAAACTGTTCACGATCATCGTACTATCTTTACTATCTCTACAAGATCGCTTATGGGATATATTTTTGAAGAACCAAGCTCTCTCAGTGCATAATTTCTTAAGAGATAAGGACTATTTTTTTTGGATATCAGAGAAATTTGACAGGGTTATTTTTCGCTTCTACTGAACTACGATCGTTTATTCCACGGTCAAAATACCGTTGCATTCCATGTTCTGGGGCAAAACTTGTGATCAATGAATATCAAGTCATTCGGATAAACAACTAGGAGTTTCTCACCTCAAAAAGCTCTCCATCTGACGATGTAAGCGGCGATTCAAGCATTTTACAAACTCACAAACATTGAAGTTCACACTTTCCGATTACAAACAGACAAAAGACGCGCGCCGAATCAAACAGGTCGCATGACCACAGACCACGTGACTATTAAACCCTATATCACGGGCAGCCTGTGTTATAAAGGCATAGAGGGATACTCTTGCTCTTTTTTTTAAAGAACCAAAGAGAGCATAAGATAAGAGAGGGACACTTTGGTATTACCCGCGCGACATGTCGATTCCGAATCTGGCTATTTTTAGTAACCACCACCCCACCACTGCGCGTGAGGATTTGCTCCTCTTATTTTGTCCTACTCCCCCGCGGGTTGCGTGTTGTTGTTTTGCCAACTCGATAGGAATGAAAAGAGATCATGTAAAATAACTCGGAAGAAGAAAACAAGTCTAACTTAAGTTACCAAGATTGGCAAATATACTCACAGAAAGCTAAATCCCTGAATAGCTTGATTGTTTTGTTTGTCTGAGCGGCGAAGTCAAATGAGAAAGAAAAAAACCGACGAGCCATAAAATGGCTGTGATACCGCGTTTGATTCAAATCCCGACTCCAGCTTGTATAATAACAACATAATAATATAACATATAATAATAACAACATCAAAGAAGTACAGTATATCTCTCTCTTTATTTTCTCACTTTTACAAAAGCTCAGATACTTCAGCTTGCTGGCTTTGATCATCACAAAAATGCATTCCCTCGCTACAAGGATAGTTTTATAAAATGTATTTTTCTTGGATTCCTTCTCAATTCACCGGAATATTCACAAAAAAATCAATATCATATCTAATGTCTAACTTACAGATTTCGTTTGACCAATAGGAAGATAATGAATGTTGAGAAACCACGAAGAAGCAGCAAGTTAGAGCGAAAACGGTGTTTGAAGCACGAGGTTTTCCGCTCTTGATTTTGAATGAAGTCTCGTTTTCGAAATCTTGCAATCATCGAAGTACTACATCCCCTTAATAAACCGCAACTGCCCGTATCCTTGATGCTAGAATGAAATTTTCGATGGTATTTGTGCAAATAGGGTGTTTTTTTTTTCGGTTTCAAGTCACAAAACAGCGGCAACCAATAAGATTTAAATGCCAAAGCGCGGGGGTAGGGTGAGTAAAAATGCTCACGCGCAGTGGTGGGGTGGTGGTTACTAAAAATAGCCAGATTCGGAATCGACATGGCGCGCGGGTAATACCAAAATGTCCCTCTCTTATCTTATACTCTCTTGAGAACGTCTAATTTTAAGTTGAGGCTGAGCTGTTTTTATTTTTGGAGCATTTTAAGGCTGAAAACGTTCTTATCGATGTTTTTAAATTTCAGTGACATGAAATCATACAAACCAGCTGAGTAAAAACAGAACTACACAAATGATCAATAACGATAGGGAGCACAATGTTATTCTTCATTTTTAGAGCGATCACTCTAATGAAAAAAGTTTTTGAATACATTTCGAGCCTCGGCATGTTTTTAGCATGTTCTTAAATTTTGGCGAAATCCCAGGCTGGAAGTTCTTTTAAAAACGAGTTCTTATAAAAAAAAAAGAGTGTAATCCAACAAGTCTTTGTTTTGAAATCAACGAGAATCTTGCGTGCACAAGAATAATATCACTAAAACTCGGCAATCCAATCTCGGCATCTGTCCTCTCCCTGCGATAACTTTGGAAACGGTAAAAACACACGTTTTTTCCTTCTCGGAAAAGCGTCTTCAGCGCTGTATGTAGCATATCTGGATAACGTGAATTGCTGTTACATTTTCCCCAGCAGCAATGCTTAGTATTTACCATTTGAAGTCCTAAAAAAGCTAAAAGCTTTCGAGAAACACTCGCCTGCTACACGTGCGCCTTTGTATTCTTAGCGATTTGTATGTCCGGCCATGCGGGGGTCTCGAGGGCATGAAAGCTAGAACGGGCGCGCATCGCGCAGTGCTATCGAATGAAAGTGAATCGGGGTTTGTGGCTGGATTTGCGGGGGTTCTTCAGGTTAAAGGATAAACTGGGATCATCATGGTAAGTAAAGTGCAATTTGGACCAGCGACCAACGTCACCTATCTGATTGGCCCAACAGTGCGCGCATCTAAAAATATTATTATTCACGAAACGCTGTGACTTGTGAAGGCATATTCGGTTCACGGTATACTACTTACCTTGGGGGGTGATGGGAAAGTACTTAGCTCTTCATTAGGCCATTTGGTGGGGCAGCTCCCACAACTAGCCTGCAATGCAGGGGTTTACCCGGTGTTTTTAGCGGAAAACAAGCCTCGAGCGATTCGTGGCCGCCATCTTGGATTTTGAGCAAAAATCAAAATCAAATCCAAGATGGCGGTACGTATACAAGCACCGGGTAAACGCTTGGATTGCAGGCTACTCCTACCACTAGAAGCCAGAAAGAAACCGAAGAATGCCTTATCTCCTGCGCAGCTGTCCTTAGTGTCAGTCTCAGGGACTATCTTGAACTAGAACTTTTACGAGATCACGTAAATGAAACACGTTAGCTAAATGCTAAGATTTCTTTTTCCGTTATGCTTTATTTTATTGGCATCCAACGTCCGAACAAAAGGGATTTTCACTCCACAGAAACAATATTTGAAGAGTGTAAGTTCCCTACTACACCACCTTTACTCTTCCCTGCTAGCAGAGGCCTCTTTTCTCTGTATTTCGCTGGGCGCCCAGCGAAATACAGAGAAAAGAGGCCTCTGCTGGCAAGAAACATTTATTCTAGCAAAGAAAAATGTTTGGATTTTTATTATCTTCTCGAGATACTAAGAAAAAACGGGTTTTGCTTGAAGACTTTGTGTAAGCATCAGTGTTTTGATCCTTTTATCTATTATCCCTGATTAGTTAAAGGAAAACATCATTGATATAACAGAAGTACATACAAAACACAGTTCAATTTAATTATGAATTTAACACTCTTTTTACTACCTTAACTCTTTTCTATTGTACTAAATAGATTGCTTTAAATTAAGTATTCTTTGCAAAGCATTAAAAATATATTTATTTGCTTTAAAGCCAAAGCTGTTTTCCTTTTTTTAATTTGTATATTATCTGTTCTTATTAATATTCAGACAATTCACAAGAATACCCATCAAAAAATAAACTTTTGTCTTAGTCTCTATTTCACCTTTAACTTATGTTGCAGGAGGCAAAATACTACCAAAGTCATGAAATTATAAAATAAAACTTGTCTTAACTAAAACTTTCAATGCATTATAAGGAATCTCGAATGGCGATAAATAGAGATTTAAACACGATTCGTCTGATTGATAACTTAAACTTACTAAAAATTTTTTTAAATAATAGCATCATCCCTGCGCAATTTGTTTTCCAAAATAAATACTCTAAATTATATTATTTAACTAACAAGCACCGCTATCTTTTCCCTACTTAAACATAAATATTCTATAAATACTCTTATTTCCTGGAGTTTGAAAATGTTTACTTAGCAAACATTTTTTTATATAATTCCCCCCTGTTCTGCTTTAAAGAGGGGTCATAACAGGGTAGCTACGCGTTACCGTAACCAAGAAACCAAAAAAGGTTTTGATTATTTGTGATACGCTGATTGGCTAGCGTAAAATGACTGACAATTTACAATTTAAGCAATTTGTTTCAGGCTTCCAAAGAACCTTAAGGTGATTACGGTAGCGCGCGCTTCAAATCGTTCTTCTCTTTTCTCTTTTTTAAAAATAAAGCAGCTTTTATCAAACCACAGTCTCGACTGTTAGCCTACTTCCTAGCCAGGCCACCTCTGGCATTGAGTCCAAGTTATCCAAACTGTGCATACTACTAACGCTAATGCCTTCTAGGTGTTCCAGGTTGTTCTCCAGCTCGAGGCTGTAAAAGTCCGTTTCGTATTCTGTTTCAGACTGACTCTCACTTGGTGCCTCGAGACATTTTTCACTGTCAGCACTATTTGCTGAAGGATCACTGCAGGGAGAACTTGTCAGCAAAATGTCTCTGTTTGCTTCATCGGCAAATACACACGTTAATCCAGCAGTGTTCATATCTTGAGTAATTCCATCATCATAATCATTAGCATCAGCATTAGCGATATAAGTCCTGTAATCACAATTTTCAACAAACGGAGCCACAGACGCGCTTAATCCTTTTGTGACTTCTATCATATCCGTAGAAGGGTCAATTACAAAAAGTTCGTTTTCTTCAAAACCACTGTCATTAGTGGCCGTTGATTCCAATGATGAGCTCTTCAGCGAGTCACTACTTTGAGCTGACGCCCACGAGGTGCTGCTCAAGCGTTTTCTCTCGACGTCATCTATCACAAGAGAACAGCCCGCCCCTTCAATTCCCACTGAAGTTACTTCCTCAATTTCCGTTAACATTGGCGTATCTTGGGGCTCCTCGATCACGACCGGAAGTGGCACATTATGAATAGCCTCGCTTATATTAGTAACACATACTTCGCTAGGGACCTCATTTATGACCGGAAGTGAAGCTTCATTTGCAACTTCACTGAGTACCGGAAGTGAAGTTTCATGGAAATTGGTACGTGTTTCCGCTACTTCCTGAATGGTAGGTTCGAGGCTGTGTACTTGGATGCTGCTCCCGTGTAGTGTCATACGCGCGGAGGAGTATAGCGAGAAAGTACTTTCACGCAAATGGTCCATATCGAAAAACCTTTGTCGTCTACCTGGCGTCGAGCCCTGTGGGGAACTAGGAGTCTCTGTATTCAAATCCATGCGGCTTGTGTAAGTCGAGAGGTCGCGGTAATTCTCATCCGAGACGATACTAAACAGAACAAAACTCGAGGGCCTAGAGTGGCCAACAGAATGATCCAATAACGATCGGTTCCGTGCAACGAGCAAATCCGCAGCTGTTTTCTTGCCGAGGAGCTCAGCGAGTTTCTTCTCGGTCACTTGGGACATGCCCCCGTCCATCCCGTCACTGGGAAAGAAGTCGTCCTGGTCACCTGTCATGACTCGTTTACCGTTGTTGGGTGTGTCCACCAGCCAAGGTATGACGAACATCAGGCAGGACCCCGCGCAGACCATCGCGCTAGCCAGGAAGTAGACGGCGTCATAGCTACCGAGAAGGTCGTAGATCAACCCTTTTCAAGAAAAATTCAACGTTAGTCTTGGAAAGATGATTGAAATCATAGTTATGACTTCGTGATTGTTACTATATGAGGAAAATCATCTTTCATCAAATTTGTCCCTAAATCAATCAAATAAAATATTATTAAAACTTACGTAAAATAATGCTGAAAAGAAATAATACACATCATCATCATCATTATTATTACGCCACTTACCAGCCACAGGTGGACCAGAGGTAAGCGGTATCGCCACCACAGCGAACATGCTGCCGACTGCTCCAGCCATCAGCTGCTTTCCAACGATGTCATGTGTCACTAGTCCCAGAAGCACGGAGAACCCGCCGTCAAAGAACCCTTGCACAATAGCGTACGTGAGAAACGCGGCGTAAGACTTGGCAAGTGGAAACAAACACGTCGCTACGGCGATCACGAGTAGAGAAATCTGCTCCATCTGAAGACGGTTGACTTGCGGGATATCTGCGACTTTTCCGAGAGTGATCTTGCCAAGCGCCTGGCAGATTGCCAGGATTCCTACTAGGAGGGCACCTTTAGAGCTGGTGACGCCGTTCATCTTGGCGACACGGACCTATGGGAGAAGTCACGTGGCTTAGAAACGGCATAGATCACGAATTACAACACGAGAAATGCATGAAAATACAATGATGCCGAGCTCGCCATGGTATACAAAAAAGACTCAATCATAAGTTAGTTTTTTAATCAAAAGACGGAACTAAGAACGTAAGAAAAATATGTATTTTATTTTTGCTATCAACAGAAATTATTGTCTATTAATTTGTTAAAAAAAGGTAAGTTTGCGACTGAACTGCTGTACTCTTTGATGGCTTGGCTGATCAAAGTCGCATAAAAGGCTTATCTTGGTCAAACATCGCGTCCACAATCCCACTTTAAATGATTGGCTGTTGCTTGAAACCATGACGACGAAAAGGAAACCAGGCTGATATTTAAATATTTTCCAGTTGCGGCCACACTCGACAATAAAATATAAAACGCATCTGTACGCTACGCAGACATATGAAAATAATGAAACCGAAGGTCCGGTAAAAAAGTAGACAAATAAAGGCAAATTCGAAAAGGTACGACGGCAGCATCCACTCTGTGTGCTCTTCTTATAGTTCTTTAGATGAGAGGCGGTGGTTCATGCTAGCATTCCTTTAACTTCGCTTCTGAGTATCGACGTTCGACGGCGCCAAAAGAAATCGCTGGAATCCCTCGCTCCACGCATCGACTCATTTCCGTTCCGAGAAGACATGAATAAACCACCTAAAATGGTTTGAAATGGCAAAGCTCGGCACCATAAATCAATTATTATCGACAATCACACTTACATTTTTTTATCCATAGATTTTTAGTTTCACCTCATAAATCCATCTTGGAAGACATCAGCTATTGTCGCTATGGTAAATGACATATCGCTATGACAACCAACGTGAGTCTTCCATGAGGTTGCTGAGGTCAAACCATGACCGAACCATCGGTTAGAGCGAGATGATTCTTGGGTTTCCAAGTCAATCTCTTTAATGGCATCGAGAATTCAGACCCGGACAAGGGCCGCTTATGATCACTCAAGGTGAACTAGTGAGAATATCGGGTACAAAGGTTGGGAGAGGCCGTTAGTGTGATGTATCATGGCAAGAAAACATGCTTTACACATTAATTATACTTTTCATTAGATGTATGATGTATCCAAACTTTACATTAGTGAACACGTTTCTTCACACTAGGAATGTTTAGACGTTCCTTAGAGGTATAAAATATACATATTAATACTTTTTATTTGAGGGACGGAGGCAGTATTCGAGACGCATTGATGAGACGAGAGAAATTAAAACTTTGTGCTTTTACGCCGTGTGAGAGCACAGGTAGCCCAATAACTTTATTTGTCCCTTTTTGATATTACGGTAAACTCGTAAAAAAACGAAAAAAAAAATTGAAAAAAAAATTTGTTGAAAAGAAAAATGTAGTCTAGTGTTCTCTGGCCGTATTTAAACGCCTTTGGTGTTTTTTTTAAGATTCACGATTTGAACTCTTTTCGTCCTGGTTGAATTTTTCGCCCTTTGTTTACCGTATCAATAGAGACAAATAAAGAGCTTGGGCTACCTGTGGCGAGACTGAGCTCCATACCCATGATGCAACACTAAATATAAAAAACCCAAAATAGCCCAAAATAGCCAGTGCTAGTACCTTAAGGTATCTGAAGCTCAGATAAAGAATTGCTTGCTTGTGTCCTCGTGAATACAAACATTTAATTTAATACTGAAGATAAGTAATTTGGAGACAGAACCCACGACGGCTAAGTTCAATTGAACAGTCGTTACGAAATTGGTATAAACGCGATATACATTATTTCATTGCTACTCTCAAAAACCGCCTTATGAGTAAATTACATCCACAATCTGCCTTTATGATGTCTGGTTAAGTGCATTACAAGAGAACATCTAAATAAAATTGTCTCCATTCAAAAGTTTACATGAAGTTTACATAAAAACGTCACAATTTCGAGCCTCGTTACAAACTTGTGTGTTACAACAATTTTACATTTTTCCTCATACTTTGTCAAGTTTTACAAAAACGGATCATTACAATTTTAAGGAGAAGATAGAAGCGTAGAATAATTTTTGATTTTCGTTCATTTAAATATACAGCGAAAAAAAAGTAAAAAAAAATATAGTAAAATATAAAAACGAGATTGGTAAAAGTGCTATCAAGAAACGTCTTGTGATAATAGATAGGATAATAAGGTCGCGGTATTCGCTGCCATAGTACTCCTTGGTTTATGAATGAGTCTTGATTAAAATAACGAAGTGTGGTTTGTCGGTCATGAAGTACTTCAATTCAGTATGTTCGATAAAAGAACCACTTGAGAAACTTGATATTTTGTGGAGAGTATTAGAGCTGGGTTTTCTTCCCTGGTTTAAACAGGGCTGTATGCACGCAAATATGCGAAATTAAAAACCGTTTTTTATCAAAGAATGTACCCCCAAAAAGGACACAATTCTACCAGCGGCTGTTACAAAGATTCATGAGATAGACAAGATGGCCAAAGATTGAGTTAGAATCCTTGCTGTGTCTTTCCGAAGTATTTTATCTACTACATAGAAAGATATTTGGGAAGGGCCATCACAAACTCCCCACCTCCCCCCCCCTAACGCCGCATCTTCAAAATGGTAAATACGATAGTCAGTCATCCTGATAAGTCCCAGATATCAGCTAGCCAATAATACCCCCCCCCCCCCCCTCATCTTATTATTAATGTATAATATATTCATGATGAAGTTCTTGTTCTTTCTCCATCCCCTCCTTGTGTGACTAGCTCCCATGTGTTGCGCACTCTTTGGCGGGAAGGAATACATCTTCTCCATTTATCTAATTTATTCATATGTACGATAACAGCTATTCGATGACCACCCTCCCTTTTAAACAGATTATACAATTTAACTATCAGCATATGGTTAGGCCATAATAACGACAGTGTGTATACCTACCAGGTACATGTACGGGATGTAGTACGCAAACAGCACGAGGGCCAGGCACAAGGTCCACACCACGAACGCCTTGTTCTTCCAGTGTTTCCCAGGTCTTAGAAAGCTACCGATGCTTTTCCCAAATCCCCCTTTCTTTGGCTTAACATCGTCCTTCTCGATCAGTGACTCCATCGGATGTTTACTGAGTGGCGCGAAGCTCAATCCCGCAACAAACCCGAGCAATGACATTCCCGCGATGAAACGAAATCCCGCGCGTAACCCGTAACGCCTGCACATTTCATCGACGATCATGCTAATTACTAAAGTGCCTGCCCCTGAGCCTGATACAGCGATCCCATTGGCTAACGAGAGGTGTCTATTGAAATACTCGATGAGGACCACGAGAGATGCAAAGTACATTAAACTAAAGGCGAATCCCCCAAGTATTCCGAACGTTAAGTACATATAGGTCATGTTTGATACGAGAGACGTGAGGAAGGCAGCAATTAGGAAGAGAAGGCTCCCGGTGCAAGCGACGATACGGCATCCTAGACGATGACATAGCGTGGTTGAGATGGGTCCGCAGAGATAAGTAAGTCCAACGGCGAGGGAGCCGATCCACGCTGCGGGGAAAACGTAAAGTCACATTAACAAGGAAAATGAATTTGCAGTCGCAGACCAGGGGTAGTCTGGGTGCAAAAAGATAGCCACGCCTAGGCTTTAAATAACATATCAGTTAATTTTGTTTCAAAAACTGTCGTTTTTCTAGCTTGCTAGGTCATTTCCTTATTAGGCATTACATAGGACATATTTGGGAGTCCGCTTCAATCATTTTTTCGTTTTTTTTTATCGCACTTGAACTTTGTAAGTCGAGAATTTCCACGTAAACTTGCAGGAATTGGCGTTTACTACGTTGCCACCTTTTTTGGAAATGGTGCCTATTCCCTAACAGTTTAGAATACCACAGGTCTCCCGCCCGCTCACCCCAGGCTTTTTTAGACCTTTTAGAAAAACGACAGCCATCGATTGATTTGCGCTTAGCAGCCAGCCTGGATTAACATCTTGGATCTTCAACTGATTTGTTAAAGCCGCATTGTCACCAGTTTACTTCCGGTCGATTACGTAAAAATATCCGTTAACGGAAAACACGTAAAATATTTCAAAATTGTAAAAGCAATGTGTCTATTGGAAGTTTCTCTGAGGACGTGACTGATAATTTAGAGCGGATTGCGCTGTTTATATCGCGGATTCTAATTGATTCTTTTGTCTCTTGTCGGTTGAGGTTTCCGTCGGCCCTCCGGAAGTAAACTGGTGACAAAACTGGTGTATTCCCCCAGTTGGAAGGTTAAGGGGGGGTGGGGGGGGGGGGGCGATTCATAAGAAGAGAAATTAAATTCCTACGAAGTTTAATAACTTCCTATTTTTTGTTGCTCGAAAACTTGAAGACGATCAATAATTACAGTTCTTCACTTTTGTTTGACGGTTTTAATGTAAGTATGTTTGAAATAGGCACAATAAGCGTTTCTACAGTTTTGTTTCATTTAGTTACATTTTACATGAAATAAGTATGTGCTTTAATTTTTGTTTACGATAAAAAAAAAGTCTCGCGTAATATGCCAACCCATTTTTGGGAAAATTATATACTCGCGAAATATTGAACTAATCAGGTCCAGTCTCCTCATCGTGCATGTCAATACCATCGAGTGTTGCGTGACAGTTCTTATCGACACCTCAGTGTCTCACAAGAACACATCCCGTCAAGAAAACAAATATGTTTTTTTATTTACTTTTCGCCTTTTAATAAAAAGGCTGGTTATCAGGTTAGGACGCTTTTATGAAGTAAAATGAAGAAAATTTATAATTTTCGATTATATAATTTTTCGAAATCTGACATTTCCGTCGGTATGTGATATTCCTTCATTCTGCCGAAACCGCTATGCAGGCTTTTGTTGATTGTAAAAAATTCTTATCTTCGATATAAAGGAAGTCTAGTGAAAGCTTCTTATTTCTCCGCGGGGGGGGTCTAAATGGAGCGTAAACGGCAGAGCACACAAGCACAGAACATAAAAATACATACAACCACGCTGCCAGAAAAAAAAAAAAAAAAAAAAAAAAAAACGAAAAATAAATTGGCGGATTCGAAATGTGCGGTAGCTGTTCTCACAGGTAAAAAATACAAGAGCATATGTTTCCGTGCCACCGTTGTTTTACCACACACGATAATTAAGCATTCAGAAATTTCTGGATGGACTTTGTTCCCTCGCGCGTGGTGTTTATTACTTGGGTATCAGATTTCACGAAACAACAACGGGGCCGCGAGATTCAAAAGAAAGCAAACGTTTACAAAACGTTTTTTTATCAAAAGAATACTTGGATTGTGTGTAGTAGAGAAAGAAAGTTGGAGTAATTTGCCCCTACCAGTTACACGCACAAAAGACCTGTTAACTTTAATATAACATAATTTTTGTCTCTTCATGCAAGCTTTCAGAAGCGCGTGCGAGAAATAGAGCGGAAAAGGTGCCGGTTAAAGAAAGAAACCGCATTCTTTTCACATTACGAATGCCTATTTCCTGTTAGTAAGACTTGTTTTTATCTTGTTGGGCTTAGAGGCGCAATTCCAGTTTATCTGGTAAAAAAGTAGCGTGCATATATTTACTTACTTTTTTTATTAGAAAAAAAACAAAAAAAATGCCGATAAAAAGCCGGTAAAAATTCTGAAAGCCATGCAAGGGTTGTTTGACTTTTTAAAATAATTAATGGAACATCAAGATCATAAGAGTTTTTGTAGGAAATAACCAAGACAGTTTGCCGATATATATTTTTTTCACTCACCGGTTTCCGCTTCGCTTCTCTTGTATTCGCTGAGCAGGGCAATAAAAAACGATCCAAAAGAATTGGAAATTCCTCCAACAAGAAATTGTAAAAAAAACGAAGCGACGCATACGACCCAAGACCATAGGGAATCTGAACGACGGTCGAGTAAAACTTCAAGCTTTGCCTGACCCATGCCAGATATTGTAAATTTTTACCCGGATTATAACTTAAACTAAAGCCTTTTTGAAAACAGTGTGAGACACGCGGGGGTCAAGCTTGAAAAATCCCGCCAGACACGACGAGTGACCCGATGATATTGCAAAACCTTCAGCAATTTTGCGTATCGACTTTCGCTCGCCCTTGTATTCGTTCAACTGACTCGAGAAAAATTTTTCTCAGTGGGCAAGCGCCATTGCAAGTTTGACAAGCCACCATAACCCGTTTTGCAAGTTTTCTGGGCTCATGTGATTATCACCTCATAACGAGTATTGCGACAAACTAAAAAAGAACCCACAATATTTTCCTACAGACTGCATTAAATAAAAAAGGACCAGGTTTTATGGAAGAGGGGGAAAATTAAACATAACATTTCGGTGGATTTTTTTTCCATGTGTAAATGGTTATTCAGTCGCTTGACTTGTTGTACAAAAACATACTGAAGGAAATTATTATGATGAAATATTTAAACTGTTGCTTGATTGTAATGCAAATTTTTTGGCGCTGTTTCAATAAAATAAATGATTTGTCAATTCTACTTCGATCACTCAGGCTTAAAGCTCAAAATCATAAAATATATATAACGCAAGAAAATCTTCAACTTTCCTTGCCTTGTATGTTTGCATGAATTTTGCATTGATATATGATATCCAAAACATTTTGTGTGAGCGACTTTTTGTCAGGGTATCGCTTCAACGCGCGGGCTTTGTTTGTGTCACCTCAACACGAGTTCGTTATTAAAAGATTAAGGAATAACTTAAAAACCAGTTTTTTTTCTCTAGAGTAGTTGCTCTAGTAACCTATCGAAAAGTCTTACAAGCAAAGTACGAGTTACTTCAAAAACGCTGAGACAGTTTCCCTGCTAGCAGAGGCCTCTTTTCTCTGTATTTCGCTAGCAGGGAATGAGACAGTATGTAACAGGAAAATACTCATAGGTCATCTCAAAACGTTGTTGCGTTACCATTTAAAGTTGTCACGGTATTGCAACCGTGACCATGACGTCACGATGTCACAAAACGAGTCACGTATGTCACTGCTCACGACTCACTACCCTGTATCACGTGTTTCGTACCCAGTCTCTCGACTAAAGTACATTGACATTACAGCACTTCGTGCCGACCCTCTAAGACATTTATGCATTGTTTTTATCCCTAGAATGTTGAATCCACGTTTTTGTAAGCCATCGTCCTTGGTTAAAACAGCCTCAAGACTAGTGGGAGCCAAATGTTGCACTCGTAACTCTTCTAGCAATGTTGCCGGTGAGTTATGTAACACGAGCTGGAGTCGCCATTTTTCGGTCAAGATTTTGTTGTAACATGCTTGGATACCACAATCGGTTTGTGATGTTATGATTAATATTAATATTGCAGGTAAAAGTTGCCTAGTGGTTAAGGTTTTAATAGAGCCTACATGTCTAGATCATTTAATTTCGGTTTAAATATTTGTATTCGCGCATGCTATAAGTAAGTACTTAATATGGTATGTCATTTACAGTGCGCCCTTATGCACTTGTCATAGGCTTCCCATGTGTGTCAGTATAGATTGACGGGTATCCTGTGTGCCAGTATAGACTGACGGGTATCCTGTGTGTCAGTATAGATTGACGGGTATCCTGTGTGCCAGTATAGACTGACGGAGATCATGTGTGCCAGTATAGACTGACGGGTATCCTGTGTGTCAGTATAGACTGACGGGTATCCTGTGTGCCAGTATAGACTGACGGATATCGTGTGTGCCAGTATAGATTGACGGGTATCCTGTGTGCCAGTATAGACTGACGGATATCGTGTGTGCCAGTATAGACTGACGGATATCGTGTGTGCCAGTATAGACTGACGGGTATCCTGTGTGTCAGTATAGATTGACGGGTATCCTGTGTGCCAGTATAGACTGACGGAGATCATGTGTGCCAGTATAGACTGACGGAAATCATGTGTGCCAGTATAGACTGACGGAGATCATGTGTGCCAGTATAGACTGACGGAGATCGTGTGTGCCAGTATAGACTGACGGAGATCGTGTGTGCCAGTATAGACTGACGGAGATCGTGTGTGCCGACAGAGAAGCCTGTGTCAGTAGAGTGATTTCAAGTTGTCACATGTACAGTTATCAGCAAGTGTTTTTATCTCACCACAATCCATTTGGGCGCTTTTGTTTGTATATTATTGCACTGGATATTGTTAAAACAACGTTGGGTTAATGGAGATTTGTCTTTATTTTTACACACTTTATAACATTATTTTGCACAAATTGTTACAATATGGGGGTTTGCTTTATATGTGCCCCACCATAATGGAGACTTTGCTCGAGAGTAGAGCCCCACATATAGGGGAAATATGGGGGCATTGAAAGCTTGATTTTCAAAGTCCCATATTTCCCCGGGGTCCCCCCCCCTCGGGGAAGCCGATGACAAGTGCATTATTTGGTTAGGTAAGATAAGTTGAACTATACCAAATAAAGACGGGCTATGCGCTCACCCTATTTTTCGTGTGGCCATGTTCCTCGCTCACTCTCTTTTCCTGCTGGAACTCCACAGAAACGCTTGCTACGCAGGCTAGGTGAAATCATATCATATGTAACTCACCCGTAAACTGAAATAAAATAACATTAATAGTCTTCTAAATAATCAGATAAAAAAAGATATAAGCTATATACATACATTGACATATGCGTTTTACTTAAGAGATAATTAAATCATTATACGATAACTAAGCAAAACTTATAAGGCAACAAATAGATAAAGATTAAAGTATTAATTATAACAACTCGGCAAACTAGAAAGCGAAAAACATAGAGTGATTATATGGCTAAAACAAATGGCATATACGTTCAATAAACTAGTCAATAACTGCTTAATCAATCTTTTAAAGAATCAAGAATTACTCATTGAAAAGTGATCATTTAAATTCACTACTAAGCAGTTCTAAATAATGTCAGAATCACTATATACTACATTGAAGATCATTCTTGCTCTTAGTGAAATAGCTTTCTTAGGCTAAATCAGCTAAACTAGAAAAGGATAATAAAAAGGATCACTTACATGTCTGTCCCAGTCAACTCCCAAAGGTCACCAAACTTTGATACTGAAGATCCAACAAAACCTTTCCACACGAGACCTAAACTACTACTGAGGAAAACTTAACCTAACCATGAGCCTATCTTGCTTTGGGACGTGAGTATAGCGAATTGCCAAGCTATGACTACTCTAACTAATAAAGGGCGTTGTTACTTCTTAAAAAGGTACCGAAAAACCGCAAAAATACAGAGATAAACAAGTAATAAGTGGTAACGCAAAGAGGAGGCTATTGGCGTTAGTTACAGCATGTCTAGCACTAACATTTCATGTTAATGCCTGAAAAACATGATTTGCATGAAATGCATGGTTTTCCTGGACATTATTGGTCCCTGGAGGACACAAATTCCATTTTTGAGTGCTGATATCATCTTACCGCAAAGCGAATAATAAGATAATATTATCTTTAGAAGAAAAAATTGTATCTGTAAGCAGCCATGCATTCTTCTGTTTATTAATATTTATTTATATCAAACTCTTATATTGAATCTCTAGATACCCATGGAAATACTGAAAGCTCATTAGTTGAAACTTACGATATCAACATCAGTGGCAGTGGCGATGTCAGTTTTATAATTGATATCAGACCTATTTCGAGTAAGGTTGCACTCAGAGAATCTGTGTCTCAACCCGCAGTGCATCAAATAAATAATAACATAAGAATCAATCAAAAGAAACATTCACATGGCTTTTGGGGACCAGGATTCAGCCTTTTATACATTACCCATAAACCACTGCAGGGTATCACACAGGTAGCCCAAGCTCTTTATTTGTCCCGTATATTAATATTTACGGTAAACATAGGGTGAAAAACAAAATCAGTAAAAAAAAAACTTGTTGAAATGATGTGTGCAGTCTAGTGTTGTGTTTGTTTACTTTTTGCATGTTCTCTGGCCATATTAAAGCGCCTTTTTCAAGATTCAAAATTCACAATTTGAACTCTTCACCAGAATGAAGTTAGTGCAACCTTAATTAAAATAGGTGTGTACATACAGTATATTAGTGAAATGACAAATAGCTCATATCAGCCTATCATATCTTTTTTTTCAGAAGGAAAAGATGTTGGCATCAGGCCATTGTACTTGGATCAACAGTCAACAACAGCAATGGTTAAAACCTATTGATATTACCATTAAGTTTAACATTATTGATGCTCAAGCTCTTGTAATCTTTTTTCTTAGCTCAAGTCTGTCAATACCTACTCCCATCTAATGCAGCTGTCTTTTGTTTTCTGGTTTCAAATGCAGTAAGAAACAAAAGACAGTTTCCTTGAAAAAAAAAATAGGCAAGACAAGTTATCAAGCATTCCCTTAGTAAAATGCCATGGTTTGTTATTTGTTAAGTATCATTTTTTTAAAGCCCCCTTAAGTAAAGAAAGTGTAGAAGCAGGAAGAAGCAAAATAAATTGTTATTGAAAAAAAGTGGGCAAGACAAGAAACCAAGCATTCCTTGGAATACCATGGTTTATTTTGTTAGTATCCAGATAATATAATGCCCCTTTTGTAATGTCACTGGCATTTTATTAAGCATCGTGCATCGTGCATCATGGTGCACTTGGAAAAACCCGCTACAACATAGTAACACTAAGTTTACTGACGACACAGGACCCACGTGTGGTTGACGCAATGATGCCCTACACAGTCTCGTTCTATGGGAACCCACACTCTCGTACTCATCAGTATGGATGGGAAAGTGAAAAGGCAGTAGAAAAAGCCAGAGAGGTACGTTTTTTCCCTTGTAGGTACTAGAATTTTGATTCCCACTATTAGATTTATGTGTGTATTTTTTTTTGGTTAATGTTTAAGAATGAGCTTTTTTCTTCATAATGAGCATGTGTATTGAGGGGGACCTACTGAGGTGTTTAATTCAATTAACTCATATTAAACACACAGCTGTTTATTTTGGATGTGTTTAATGATTTTCCACCAGGACAAGGGGAGTGAGATAATGTGTCTTTTATCCAATAAACAAAAAGGCTGTTTATTTGAGCTATTTTCAATATTTAATGCTTTAAGGCACATTTTAATGGCAGTGCTTCTCAGCCGCAGTTCCTAGTTTTATGACGCTTTATCCCCTGAAGGAAATCTTTGTTTAAACAGTAATACCCTATAACCTATATACTGTAACCTATAATATTCACATATCCAATTATCTTTTATGTATCACACAGTCTACGGAACAGATGCTCATTTGCATAAGCCACTGTCCTGCTTCCTCGATTCCATGCGATGCCATTTTAAGTAATCGTTTCACAAGGATGAGATAACTTATCAAGCTTTCTACCTAGGTCAATAACAATAAACCCAAGCCTGTACTTGAGCACAAATTTTTAAACATTTTAAAATTCAACGTGAGCAACTTTTCTAGCCGAATTCTTTTCAGGGAATGCACTAAAAATATTGATATGGTGGAAAAGAGCTTCTGAGGAGAAATGCAACCGAACAGTGCATTTGGGGGTTTGAGTTAGAAGGCTGTTTTTTCTAAGCTGATCGCCAAACTTCGTAAATCATTCACATTAACATGATCATTTCTTAGAAATCTTGAAGATTGGACGTATTTGGTTCTTTCCTTCACTAAAATTTATCGCATTATTGTTCACAACAACACACAACAATTTCAATGGCGCATTACGCCTTTCTGGTCATTTAAAGCTTCTATTTAAAATTATAAAATTAATTGTTATTGATGACCTCTTTGTTGGCTCATGGGGGTTTACCTTTGATCTAGCCTACGGTTGATGTAACAAAGGCTGTCTGATTTGCAACCATAGCTAAAAATGGGTCTTACAACTTTTTTTGGAGCACTGCAACATGCACTGCGTGGTTTAAGTTAGTTTTCAAACAAGAGGACTCTGACAAATTAGGGACTATGGGTCACATGACAGTTTGATGACTCTTGTCAGAGAGAACCTATTTTGCAAGTATATTTTTTTGGTTAATATCAATCATTGGTCATATGTTTACATTTTGATTCGATTGAATCGCATCGCTTAAAAGCTGGTAAAACAACTTTCATAAATGAAACAGCCTACACTATCATAAATGGTATTTTCCTTCTTCAGGCGGAGTACCAAAAGTGATGTATTCAGCTACAAAGAGGCTTAAGAGGTATCTTCCGCAGATTTTCTACCCTCTCTCTCAGTGTCTTACCCCCATGATAATGTGAAAAGGAAATTTACAATAAAAATCATGCTCGACTCGTTAGCATGAAATCTTTAGGACGTGAATAAAATTATCTTTTGAGCGTTTTATTCGTTTTCATTTTCTAAATTGTACCTCATCCTAAAGAGTAATATTCACACATAATAACAAAATTTTATTTAATCCAAATAAACAAAATTTGAGGAAAAAAAAGAAAAGTTTATTTTTAACGCAGTTGCCATGCTGGAATGCACGGTCACTTGTTCATTTCATTCTTTAGCTATTTACGCACGCTTGTACGGCTAGAACAAAGATTTAGTCAAGACTGAGTGAATGGCACACTTTTAAATTTATCCTCCTACTTTTTAACTCGTTAGGATTTGGAGCCCATCTTTCACACATCAAGAGTTTATTAGTTGGGGATTCATATATTGAACATGATTTTCAGAAAACGAGTCTATGACAAGGTGTACCAAAAATGTTTTTAGAAGCAAACATAATTATTGGCTGTTGTTGCATGTCTATGCTATTAAAGGACTTATTGCTCTTAATAAAGGGTGCTACGGAAATCAGACCTCCCAGACAAATTCCAGAAGGAATTCTTATTAAACGTCCAATACAAACTTTCCAGCTATTTCCACGCCTTTTCGAGATATTTAGAATATAATTACATGCCTGCTTTGCGGTTTGGAGATGGTAAAACCATGAAAGCTCGTAATAGTTTAATAATTTTAAACCAGGTTGAAATATGTCCTCAGAGTTCACTTAGATTAAGTAAAATAACAGTTTTAGCTATGCTGTGAGTCTCGGCTTTTAACTTGCTTATGACTGGATGTACCAAAAATGTGAAATTAAGCGAGTTAGAACTTTTCTCATGTGATTCATTCTCTTCAAAATATCGCCAAAATCTGATTCTTTTAAGACTTCTTATGAAGTTGATTTGCTGTCATGAGATAAGTTGACCCTTATACTTTATTGTCATGATATTTTTTTGTTTAAAAAGTAAAGCAGGCGAGCATACTATCTAATGTCATAAATGTAATAAAACTTCGCAAATCATCGCCTTCGTCAAAGCGTGGGCTGTTGTCATGACAAATTGCAGAAAATGGCCTCACATGAAATCAAAGATGCCGGACAGTGGCTTATGCAAATGAGCATCTGTTCCGTAGACTGACAAACAATGTATCAAAATACTGGCAAAAACAATACACTTTGGTTCATAATAAACAGAGATCAATTCTAAACTGGAAAAAAAACCTATTAAGTGGAAACATCTTAGGGTCCTGACCCAGTACGCAGTTCTGCTCAAGGTTAAACCAATCAGCTATCGAGCTATGATTTGAGGTTTGCACAGCGCAGATCTGCGCCGTTTGAGCCAATCAAACGTTATAGATCTCGGTCACATCAAGGAGGTGTTGACATACAATAACCAGACTACTCTGTATGACATAAATATCTGGTTATTACATGTCAACAGAGGTCAAAAGCCTTTGTTAATTCTCCAACAAAAGGTAAAACAAAACCTTTGAAAGTCTGAACGAAAACACCTTCCTTTTGACTAAATACAATAAGCTAAAAAGAAGCAACATTATTTCCACAGGTCTTCTTTTATTATTATAGTTTCTCAAATTGATACTTTTTGTGTTTGATATGTGTATTATTTTTAGCTTACTTGAAGGGTGCTAATTTGGCGGGATTGTTTTGGCGCGTTAAGAACAGTGTTCTCAAATACTGGAACATCCTTCGTGTATCTCCTCCTTAGAGTTAATCGATTAACTCCAATTTAATGTCTTCCTTATTTTCGGAGTTTATGATATTTCTTTAAATACCTTGTATCCCAGAAGAGTCCTTGCTTTAGTTTCCAATTTCAACTGGGAGCTTGGCAAGCCTTAATCGGCCACGGCGAACTTGTTACTTTGCTTTCGTTGTAAATGCGCATGCAACCATACAAATATCCATCTTTGGTCGCTTAACAGTAAACTCGGAATGATCAAGCCGGCTATAACGCGAGGCAACGCGAGTTGGAGTGCTTATCATTGCAAGTGGTCACAAGACACAAAGCGCAGTCCTGCGCTTGCATTAGCCAATAATGATACAATTATTCACTTCCTTTAGCGCAGGACTGCTCATGTATCAGCGAATCCCGTATTTAGCGTGATATCGGAACCCATGTGAACTGCTACCTAGCGCAGAGCAGCAATGCCCTTGTCCCTGCCACTTGCTTAATCTACTCGGCTTAGTTTCGTATTTTAAATCAAACATATTGATTAAAAATAAACGTGTCACTATATAGTTATGAAAGTGATGCGAAAAGGAAAAACTTGTGAGTTAATTACGAGTTTCGCGCACGACTGCACTGTTTTGTGCTTATCTTTCAAGATATTTTGTACTTCACTGTTAACAAAGCGGCGTTATCTTATCAAATCAAAAATAAACTTAGAATGATCAAGCCACGTGAAGCAACGCGAGTTGGAGTGCTTATCATTGCAAGTGGTCACAAGACACAAAGCGCAGTCCTGCGCTTGCATTAGCCAAAAATGATACAATTATTCACTTCCTTTAGCGCAGGACTGCTCATGTATCAGCGAATCCCGTATTTAGCGTGATATCGGAACCCACGTGAACTGCTACCTAGCGCAGAGCAGCAATGCCCTTGTCCCTGCCACTTGCTTAATCTACTCGGCTTAGTTTCGTATTTTAACTCAAACATATGGATTAAAAATAAACTTGTCACTATATCCAGAGTACTTCTCAATTATCTGTTAAGAACTCGCTTATTTTGTGAAATTTCGGGCTCGTTATGAAAGTAACGCGGAACGGCAAAACTTGAGCGCAGCCCTGCGCTCGCATTAGCCAATAATGATACAAGTATTCACTTCCTGTCGCGCAGGACTGCTCATGTATCAGCGAATCCCGTATTTAGCGTGATATCGGAACCCACGTGAACTGCTACCTAGCGCAGAGCAGCATTGCCCTTGTCCCTGCCACTTGGTTAATCTACTCGGCTTAGTTTCGTATTTTAAATCAAACATATTGGTTAAAAATAAACGTGTCACTATATAGTTATGAAAGTGATGCGAAAAGGAAAAACTTGTGAGTTAATTACGAGTTTCGCGCACGACTGCACCGTTTTGTGCTTATCTTTCGAGATATTTTGTATTTCGCTGTTAGCAAAGCGGCCGTTATCTTATCAAATCAAAAATAAACTTAGAATGATCAAGCCACGTGAAGCAACGCGAGTTGCAGTGCTTATCATTGCAAGGGGTCACAAGACACAAAGTGCAGTCCTGCGCTTCCATAAGCCAATTATGATACAATTATTCACTTCCTGTCGTACAGGACTGCTCATGTATATCAGCATATCCCGTATTTAGCGTGATATCGGAACCCACGTAACTGGCTGAGGCGAGCGCAGAACTGCGCTCTCGTAGATTGTTATCGATTGAACACACACAAATTATTTACCGTAATGATTTTTACTCTGCAAATAACTATGCGATAATGTTTTTTCGGGACAAATGTCATTGCTTGTTTTTTTTCGTGATAGTTCACGTGGGTTCCGATATCACGCTAAATACGGGATTCGCTGATACATGAGCAGTCCTGCACGACAGGAAGTGAATACTTGTATCATTATTGGCTAATGCAAGCGCAGGGCCGCGCTTTTTGACTTAAATCACAAGTTTTGCCGTTTAGCGTTACTTCTATAACGAGCCCGAAATTTCGCAAAATAAGCAAGTACTTAACAGATAATTGAGAAGTACCCTGGATATAGCGACACGTTTATTTTTAATTAATATGTTTGAGTTAAAATACGAAACTAAGCCGAGTAGATTAACCAAGTGGCAGGGACAAGGGCATTGCATCTGCGCTAGGTAGCGGTTCACGTGGGTTCCGATATTACGCTAAATATGTGATTCGCTGATACATGAGCAGTCCTGCGCGATAGGAAGTGAATAATTGTATCATTTTTGGCTAATGCAAGCGCAGGACTGCGCTTTGTGTCTTGTGACCACTTGCAATGATAAGCACTCCAACTCACGTTGCCTCGCGTTATAGCCGGCTTGATCATTCCGAGTTTATTGTTAAGCGACCAAAGATGGATATTTGTATGGTTGCATGCGCATTTACAACGACTTTGTCCATGGAAGGGATAGCAAAAGATAATCGAAAGCAAAGTAACAAGTTCGCCGTGGCCGATTAAGGCTTCAAGCTCCCAGTTGAAATTGGAAACTAAAGCAAGGACTCTTCTGGGATACAAGGTATTTAAAGAAATATCATAAACTCCGAAAATAAGGAAGACATTAAATTGGAGTTAATCGATTAACTCTAAGGAGGAGATACACGAAGGATGTTCCAGTATTTGAGAACACTGTTCTTAGCGCGCCAAAACAATCCCGCCAAATTAGCACCCTTAAAGTTAGCTAAAAATAATACAGATATCAAACACAAAAAGTATCAATTTGAGAAACTATAATAATAAAAGAAGACCTGTGGAAATAATGTTGCTTCTTTTTAGCTTATTGTATTTAGTCAAAGGAAGGTGTTTTCGTTCAGACTTTCAGAGGTTTTGTTTTACTTTTTGTTTGAGAATTAACAAAGGCTTTTGACCTCTGTTGACATGTAATAACCAGATATTTAGGTCATACAGAGTAGTCTGGTTATTGTATGTCAACACCTCCTTGATGTGACCGAGATCTATAACCTCTGATTGGCTCAAACCGTGCAGATCTGCGCCATGCAAACCCCAAATCATAGCTTGATAGCTGATTGGTTTAACCTTGAGCAGAACTGTGTACTGGGTCAGGACCCTAAGATGTTTCCACTTAATAGGTTTTTTTTCCAGTTTAGAATTGATCTCTGTTAATAGTGAAAAGCAATACTACATGTATCTCAATTATATATTCATCAAGAGCTCTTTGCCTCTTTTATATTAATGGAAAATGAAACACATTTAATAATGGGAAAAGAAAGAGGAACAAACACCTTATTTTTTGTTGGCAGCAAGTGGCCAATTTGATTGGAGCAGATCCCAAGGAGGTCATCTTCACAAGCGGAGCCACAGAATCAAATAACATAGCCATTAAGGTAGCACCAGAGATACTGGGAGACATAGCTGTTTAATTTATTGTTTCATTTTTTTTAAATCTTGTAATAGTTGATAGTATAACTTTATGCTCACACTCCTTACATACATATTGAAAATGTCAAATCTCAAACTCTCTCATGCTAAATGATTTAAATTTGTAGGGTGTCGGCAGATTTTACAAAAAGAAGAAAAACCATATTATAACAGCTCAAACAGTAAGAAAACTATTAGATTTAATGTTTGTGTTTTGATATATAGATTGTTTTATTAGTTTTTGTTATTCCTTGTTTGTTTATTTTTTTTTGGACAGGAGCACAAATGTGTACTTGATTCTTGCCGTGTTCTGGAGGGAGAAGGATTTGAAGTTGATTATCTTGGGGTCAACAAAAATGGCCTTGTTGATATAAAGGTGAATTGTTAGAATCTTTTTCGCATATTACTTTTGAACTCATTTCAATTCCTTTTCAAAAACATCATGAAAGGCACAGCTTTTGTTTAACTTATAGAATGATATGCTTGGTATGGTCAATGATTGGAAAATGCATGGTGTATGAAGCAAACATTATTCCAACCAAACAAAAGAACCTCTTCTAAAAGTATAGGGGACCCTCCTACAACCTCTAAATTTTGATGGCGTCTATTTGAATGGTCATACCAAAATTGTTGTTCCCTTTTTATTGGGATCTTCCATTTTGAAGGGCTGATACTTTTTGTTCATGCATCCCTTATCCTCCATCAATATAGCATTATTGGAAACTAATGTTTATATTGTTTTCTTATATACACAGTGTTATGGGAAAATAATGCATTGTATTTTTTTCCTGTTAAAAGAAATTTGAAAAAGCACTCCGACCCACAACATCTATGGCTTCTATTATGATGGTGAACAATGAGATTGGAGTCATACAACCCATAGCAGAACTAGGTACAGATCAATAATCATAGCATAACATAAAAGGCATAAAAATCACTATACTGTTGACACATAATGTAAAACTTCCAGCTCAAACAAGTAAATGACCTGGTGTGTTTCCACTTTTAAACTCATCAAGTATGTTCCTTGCTTCATATAGGTGCATTGTGCCGCAAAAATAAAGTGTTCTTCCATACAGATGCAGCTCAGGTTTGTCAATCACTCTTTTGGTACAGGATGAACTTTGTTTTAGACAAGCACGCATAGACAAGCTATGAAGCCATCTTGAACTCTAAACCGAAACATAAATCAGCTTGTGTTACTGGGAGTCAAACTTAACCCAGTTAATGGAACAAGAACGTTTCAATCCTGCATTGTTTTTTTAAGCCTTTAGGCGAATAGTTGAAACGTGTGGCGAACTGTGATCAATGACTAAAATTAAGTCCAGATTCTTGGGAAGTCATGCGCAAAAGCCCAAAAGTTTAGTTTCTTCCAAGCTGTACTGTATCAAAGTTAGTGGGTTTTTACTGTACCTGCATTCCGCGAGAAAAGCGCGAGCATTCCGCAAGGAGGCCGCTAGCTTTCCACGAAACGGGCGCGAGTTTGGCCAAACTCGCGGAAAACCCTAAGGTATGTTTTGGCGTGAGTCGTCACATATTTTGAAACTATATTGAACCATAATCTTGCCATATCTGTTTCAGGCTATTGGAAAAATCCCAGTTGACGTTAATGAGATGAACATCGACCTTATGTCCATCAGCGCTCACAAGATCTATGGTCCAAAAGGTAGAGTTTGAACAGTCCCTATAATGCCCCCAGCTCCCAATGGACTGGTGAGAAAATCAGGGACGGAACCAGAAGTTTAAAAAAGTGGGGGCCAAAGCAAGAGTTTCAAGAAAGGGGGGCGGTTCATTGTCCTTCCATATATTTCCTTATATTTCTTGGTATTCATAAGACAAATGTCTGAAAATACTGTAGGGGGACTGGGGCTAGCCCGGCCCACCCCAATATCACCCCTGAAAATGGTATCCTAATAACTATTGGAACCACGGAACGACTTTGTGAGTGGTAACTGTTGTTTATACCATTTGTTTAATTTAGTTTGCTTTTTTCTTGTTACAGTAAAGGTATCCATGACCTTGTATGATCTGCATCCTATTGATTTATTGTTTTGTTTACATAGGTGTCGGTGCCTTGTATGATCTGCATCCTATTGATTTATTGTTTTGTTTACATAGGTGTCGGTGCCTTGTATGAACTGCATCCCATTGATTTATTGTTTTGTTTACATAGGTATCGGTGCCTTGTATGTGCGTAGGAGGCCAAGAGTAAGAGTTGAGCCAATACAGAGTGGTGGAGGGCAAGAAAGGTCCGTAAAACATAAGAAATCCTACCAAATGATGGTAGCAGTTCCATGCAAATGTGCTATTTTCCAGTCATTTAATGTTTGGTCCAGCTTTTGGCAGACTTTGAAGGGTTACTGGTACTATGACAGTAAAATCTCCCTGTGTTATGAATTGAAAGTAAACCAGTTTTCCTGGAGGATTTAGTTGGCCAATATTGAATGAACCATGCTAAACAAGTCCATGGTGTTTCAGAGGAATGCGGAGTGGAACCGTGCCTCATGTGCTTTGTGTTGGTCTTGGCGCAGCTTGCGAAGTTGCTCAACAAGAGATGGAGGTACAGTCATAACTATCCCAGCTGAGAAAGAAAAGAAAACCTCATTTTATTGAGAATATGTAAATCCAGAAGAAAAAAAAAACGTTTATTAGATTGTTTTGTACTACGCTCTTTGTTCGAGGTTATTCAGGCAAAATCGAGTTTATTCCAGGCAAAATCTATCAGTATTTTAATGCATAGTCATTTAACTAAAATTTGGTGTTTTTCCCGTGTGGTTTTAGTATGACAAAAAGCGTATCGAGATGTTGTCCGAACGACTCATCAACGGCATCATGAAGTCTGTTAGTCACGTGGTCAGGAATGGAGACCCAATTAATGCCTATCCTGGATGTGTCAATCTCTCATTTGCCTACGTGGAGGGTGAAAGCCTTCTGATGGCACTTAAAGACATTGCCCTTTCATCAGGGAGGTACGGTAGCTACCCCACACCCTCCTCTTCTCTTCGTCTTTCTCCTCCTTTCGACTCTTTTTCCTCTTTCTCCCCACACCTATTTTATCTTTAAGTTTTTGTTTTTTCTTTTCTTCCTCCCCCTCTTTCCTCCCGCTACTCTATCTCCTCTTCTCTCCTCCTCTACTCTACTACCTTCAACTCCTCGTTTTCCTTCCTTCTCCTGCTCTCTTGTTTGTCTTCTTCTCATCCTCCCCATATTTTTCATCTACATCATTTTTTCCCTTTATATTGTTGCCCTGTTGATTGTCTATTCTCTCCCCTTGTTCACTTTCGTCGTAGTGCCTGCACATCGGCCTCTCTTGAGCCTTCCTACGTGCTTAGAGCTATAGGAGCTGAGGAAGACCTTGCTCACTCATCCATCAGGTGAGACGTACTTGTAGCGCTGAATAGAAGATAGACAAAGCCTTGGGAATTGTTGTTGGTGATGATGGCGAGGATATAGACTGATAATGATGGTGATTATAATGATAATCACGGTAATAGTGATGCTAAATAGACGATGGGCAAATCGTTGCTTATGGCGATGACGAGTAGGGATGATAAAGACTGACGGTGTTCGTGATTATTGTAATTTCGATGATGACAATGGCAATGTTGATGTTGCTAAATAGACAATGGACGAATCAGTGGTTAAGGTGATGATGCTGAAGATGGGAAGTGGTGTGAATGATAGAAATTAAACGATGATGGTCGTCATATTGATGATGATGATAATGATGATTTTGACACTGATGATGATCTAGTAATTATGGTAATTGTGACAATTGTAGTGATGATTTTGACACTGATGATGATCTAGTGATTATGGTAATTGTGACAATTGTAGTGATGATTTTGACACTGATGATGATGTAGTGATTATGGTAATTGTGACAATTGTAGTGTTGATTTTGACACTGATGATGATCTAGTGATTATGGTAATTGTAGTGATGATTTTGACACTGATGATGATCTAGTGATTATGGTAATTGTGACAATTGTAGTGATGATTTTGACACTGATGATGATCTAGTGATTATGGTAATTGTGATGATTATGACATAGGTGGTGGTGGTTGATGGCAACAACTATGATCAAGATGATGATAATATAGCTTACAGATGATGGTGATTTTGATAGTGAGAATGTCACGGATGTTTGTGATGATGATTATGATGATGGTGCATGTTCTTAGCTTGTTTATGCCACTAGTCTATGCTTTGTAAAATCTCTACCAGGTTTGGTATCGGTCGGTTCACCACAGAGGAGGAGATTGATTACACTGTGGAGAAGATTGTCTTCCATGTGAAGCGGCTCAGGGAGATGAGGTGAGACCTGTAGGCCTCACTTATGTCAAGGCACATGCTTTCAAGTGTAGGCCTCACTTATATCAAGGCACTAGCTTTCAAGTGTAGGCCTCACTTATATGAAGACACTAGCTTTCAAGTGTAGGCCTCACTTATGTCAAGACACTAGCTTTCAAGTGTAGGCCTCACTTTGTCAAGACACTAGCTTTCAAGTGTAGGCCTCACTTATATCAAGACACTAGCTTTCAAGTGTAGGCCTCACTTATATCAAGACACTAGCTTTCAAGTGTAGGCCTCACTTATATCAAGGCACTAGCTTTCAAGTGTAGGCCTCACTTATGTCAAGACACTAGCTTTCAAGTGTAGGCCTTACTTATATCAAGACACTAGCTTTCAAGTGTAGGCCTCACTTATGTCAACGCACTAGCTTTCAAGTGTAGGCCTCACTTATATCCACGCACTACTGTAGCTTTCAAGTGTAGGCCTCACTTATATCAAGGCACTAGCTTTCAATTGTCTACCCACGACTCCTCTAGTATAAGAGACTTTAAGCAACGACGACGGCAACGCGGACGCCGACGACAGAAAACAATGGGATTTCATTCAGAATTCAATAGCAGCACGTGGAAATGCGTTCTGTCTGATAAATTTTAGCCGTTAAAACCACGACGTGAAAACTCCAAGTTTCACGGTCAATTAAGGAAGCGGACGTTTGCACTGTAAACTCCACTAACTACGTTCGCTGCTGTAGAAACATTGTCCTTAGTTTATTTTCATCTGTCTCTGACTATAATGTTTTGCTTATTCCATTGCAATTCAATTATTATTAATCGCCACGCGCGAAAACATCTTTTTCGATCGCGTTGTCCTAGTGTTGTCCCTAGTGTTTTCAATTAATACTTGATAAAACTTAATAAAACTGCTTCGTTTGAATGTGATACGTGCTTTATATTGCCCTTGCAAAGATAGGCATGTTTTCCTCAGAGTTAAGCAGTTTCTATGTCTTGACTGCACTGCTACTTGTTATTGACCGAAGCTTTTCCTTCTGTAGTCCTCTTTGGGAGATGGTGCAAGAAGGAATCGACCTGAAGTCAATCCAGTGGTCACAGCACTAGACGAATTCTTCGCAATATACCAACTTTGAATTATATCAAGTGTGTGGCAGCACCCCAGCACCGTCTATGCAATGCAGTAGTGTCTGGTTCACGAAGTGTTGTACTGGATTGGCATCTGGAAGGCTTCCATCTACTGAACAATTACATAGAGTCGTTTACAAAAGGTTGTCATCAACCGGCTTCGCGACTACGCGACAAGCCCGCATGTAAGCATGGGTAAAAACCACTGAAGCGCACAGCTGCATATATTAGCCACCGCTACAACCGTCTATGTCTAAAGTTATGCAGTGGCTAATATATAAAGCTAAGCGCTTCAGTGATTTTTACCCATGCTTACATGCGAGCTTGTCGCGGAGTCGCAAAGCCGGTTGATGACAACCTTTTGTCAAACGACTGTATATGTGCTCTGTGCATTGCTGATGCGCAACGTTTTACTCATGACAAGGAGTGTGTCATTCTTGATCTTATCAGAGACATATAGTGGACTGAAACAATTAGCAGTACAATTTAGTTAATCTGATATAACAATCTGCAAACAGATTGCAAGCGCATGACAACCAAATATGTATTTTTTAGTGCGTGTGCGTATAATTTTTAAATATCCTTCAAAATTATATTATCCTTTTTAGATTATCAGTTTCCCTGCACACCCCCCCCCCCCCCCCCAAAAAAAAATCAATTTGGAGCTTCAGCTCCTATATTATCCTTTGTTAAAGCCATAGGATACATCAGGTTTTACCTGACGTAAATAACACATCTCCCACTATGTGGTATTGGGTCAACTTTAGAGCAATCAAGATAAATTTCCAATTTTGTACACTTTTTTGTCCAATTTTATTTAAGCAAACACCTCTAATTATTTCTAATTAGGCTATCGGAAATTAAATCAAAGGGGCTTCATTCAATAAAATTGTTTGTGTTAAAAAGTGTTAATTATATCGAACGTATTCAAAGCCATAAAAGAACGCGCCATCTTTTCGGAGAATTTTCTATTCATCCAAATCTCGCTATGAATACTCTTAATTCATTTAGATAAGACTACCTAAATTCAAAATCTCAACAGTCATTCTTTGTGGTAAAAATTTATCATATAGCAAGTTTTAGCGGAGGGCCGCGCGCGGAGCTCCATAGGTATAGAAATATGGTATAGCTATGCGACTTGGTTTTGTGGTCATCGCGCGGGTATCCTGTGGTGTCACAATCCATCCAGTCAATCGTGCAACTCCCAGGCCCCACTCGGTCTTACGTTTTTACGTATTTTTATTTTTTTACCGCCTTCAAAATTCATATGTTCACCACAAAAAAGGCCGATTGAAAATAGTATTAAATGAGAAAATATGCGGATTCAAATGGGCTGAAATCTTTGAACCGTTTTTTCTGAAGTACGAGCCGATAGTAAAATCTACCCGAGTGTTCGTGAATCCCGTCCGTTGCAGCAGCGAAAAGAGGACTACTTAGAGGCTCTACACTACCATTCTAATAATATTCCTTCACGTCTATATAACTATGGAGATCTATAAGGAGATCCTGAGATGAAAGGGCCTTGGATTGATGTATGTTTACAGCTATAAAAATAATTCACTTGTGTCGACGCTTGCTAGCAGTTCACAGTTTACAACAAAAAGCGAACACAACCACACAAGCGACAAACAGAAAGCGACAAAAAACACTGCCAAGGTGAGTTTTGAACGACGGTTTGTATTAAGAATATCACAGTTATTTTTCTTTTATTGTGCTTTTATAATGCTCGTTTCTTCCTGTGTTTTTTTTTTTTCCAAAACCAATCGCTCATGCTAAAACACCGTACCAGTTCGACGTCAAGATGTCATATCAAAGTCATCTATCCTTGTTTTGATTGGCTAATACCATCTACTTGGATTCCGATTGGCTTATAATTTTGGCGTGCACTTTTAACCACTGAAAAGTGGTTTTCATCCCACTGGCAATTGCTATGAAAGTGTTAAATTCGTAAATACTTACAAGTTCTATAAATTCAGGCATATATTCCTCACGGTAAGTAAGAATTTAACGACAGAAATACGTAGTAGTCTAGTTACTGTATCAATGTCGCTTAGCTTGTTCGATTAAAACATTTGTTTATAGAGTTTGCTTTGAGAATTCGTGGTCTAAATCAAACAATTTGAGCATAACAACATCCTTTTATATTCTTCGTTCTCTGTATACTTTTTGACTGCGTTGAGATATTTAATAAAGGCTGACAAATACCATCCTGTCATACATTGCTAAAGAAGACCTTTCTTGTCTTTATATTCTATTTATTTAGTCTTTTCAAATAGAATCAAAAAGCCCAAACTGTCGCGATCTCGTACCAGAACAATGAATACAATACTCCAAAAACTGGAAATCGGCTCTGCCAAAGAGTCAGAGTCGATTTCCAGTTTTTGGTGTATTGTAGTCTTTTCAAAGATACAGCAACATTTTTTCAACATTAACATACTTAACTTACATTAATTTTACAGTTACAAGAGAATTTTCTCATCGAAAATAAAAACACAAAATGCAAACCCTTATTACCTATATTATTTTTGATTAGCTTATATTGTCTGCATCTTGCATACTATCTATTGTGTTTATTTATTTATTATTCAAATAGTTGTGGAAAGTTAATAAGGTCATAAATGGCATGATGAAAATGTTGTTTTGAAAGAAAAAAATAAGGAGTACCCGAGGGCCATGATTGATGCAGAAGGCATGAGAATAGGCAAATATCTTAAAGATAATAAAGTAGAGGATTTCTCACTTTGATACAACGTTAAGTGTAATAGTCTTTTTACAGCAAGTTACTTTGTCTCAATGATAAATCTGTAAAGAAAACATTTTTCTATCAACCTAAAGATAATGAGGAAAGGGGAAATGTTAGAAGAGTGCTCTCTCTCTCTCTCTCTCTCTCTCTCTCTCTCTCTCTCTCTCTCTCTCTCTCTCTCTCTCTCTCTCTCTCTCTCTCTCTCTCTCTCTCTCTCTCTCTCTCTCTCTCTCTCTCTCTGTCTCTCTCTCTCGACTATTGATATTATTTGCTGTTTCCTCTCTGCACCCTGAATAAATTAAAATAGGTAATAAGTTTGAAATTAGACATTTTCAATCAATCTGTTCTCCTCCATTGCATTTAATTTTGGAGTAGCATTAGCATATGTGGATCCATGGTTTCTATAAAAAAAACAGCAGGCATAATAAGTGATAGATTAATCTTCCATATGGCACCTGATGTGTATCTAACTATATCATTCTATCTTTGGAATGCTGTTGCATACATCATTTGCCTCTTTGCAAGGGCAAATCTGGTCAGAATGTAGCTTTGATACAATGAAACTCCTATCAAGAGAAGGGTTTTTCATTAGAGCAACCCCGGGGGGGGGGGGGGGGGGGGGGGGACTCTCCAGAAAGATAGACGGGGGTGCTCGACCTATCTTTTACGGTATAAAATTCTTACCAACTGCTATCTCTTAGGGTGTGTTTTAGAATTTTTCCAATTCTGCTATCTTTTAGAGGTTTTTACGCCCGGGGAGGAGGATTTTTCCGATTCTGCTATCTTTAAGGGTGTCTCACACTAAATGGTGGCCCAATCGCTTGAAATGTATTTTACAATAAACCACAAGTCAACTGATCGGTTAATACTTTCTACTTTATTTTTCGGTAACATAACAATATAGGATCCGTCAGCAAATTAAAACCAGCATTGTTTTTTTAATACTGTCTCTCAGGGTTAAAAGTTCGTATGGCCATACTCAATGTGATATCTCTTAGGGGTTAGAATTGTTGTTTACCACGCCCTTAGTGCTATCCCTTAGGGTTAAAATGGGTTATGCTGTCGAGCACCCCTGTCTCTCAAACACACGTTTCTCAAAGTCCCCCCCCTCCCCCCTGGGAGCAAGGTACTTAAATTATATAAAGACAACATCAAACTTGTGCTTTTTCAATAATAAATCTGTGAAGAAAACAGTTTTATATCAAACCCATATGTAAAGAGAAAGGGGAAAATGTTAGGAATATGCTCATTTAAGCTTTTATTGCATTATTGTTATATATTTTTTAAAGTAGTCACATTTTTTTCAAATAGAGTAATTCATTTCTCCCTTTCTCTTCTCCCCATTGACTTTTTGTTATATTTATTTCTCTATAACCCTAACATGGTTTGGTTTGAAATTAGCACTTAAGCACTTTCAGTAATAATATAGGATTTGCCTCCATTGCATTCATTTTTGAGTAGCCAGTATGTGTGGATCCAGGGTTTCTAAAACCAACAGGCCAAAGGGTGGGTGCACCAATATGTAATGCATGACAGGAGGTATATTTGTGGAGTTTAGTTTCAACACATTCTTCTGAATAATCAGTTGTGGTATATGAAAACTACAGTAGCGGTTCTGTGGGGGCGGGGGGTTAGGGGGCTCAAACCTCCCCTTAGGCTTTCTTTTTTTATTGTTTTCAGTGTATCTTTTCATTCCAAAATCGTTACGAAGGTAAAATAATGACGAAAATGTGTTTGGGCCAAATCCACCCCCCCCCCCCCCCCCCCCCCCGTGGCAAAAAGCTAGATCCGCCCCTGAACTACAGCATGGCATCTAAATCTTTGGAATGCTGTTACATCCTTGATATATTCTTCACAAGGTCAAAGCTTGTTAGAATGGTGTTTTGATAAAAATATACATAGTGGAACTTCTATAAAGGGAAATATGAATTGACCATTAGACTCTTGAAATTACATTCTCGTCAACTAAGACACCTTTAACTTTGACAGCCTTTTTCACACCAAGTTTTAGTATTTTCTTAACTTTCATACTGCATATTTAATATTATTGAATGAGTACTTGCTTGATCCATTTGGAGGGGCCAATACAATTCATAATTACATGGCAGTAAAATTTGACATATTTTTAATCTCATCAAATAAAACATTCTAGAGACACCAAGAGCCCCCTAAAACTACCCCTATCAGTCAACACAAAAAGGTGTTAAATGCTGGCTCCGCTTTTAGGCAGTGCCTCAATCTATATATTAAATCTAGCCACAGGACATATACTTTAAAAGATATAAAAGAGGGATAAGTGGAGCCGTGCTACCATGGTACAACCGAACTAGAGAGGACATCAATTGAGAAATCTCAGGTAGGTCTGTTCGTAAACGAAAAAAAGATTTATTTCTAAGTAGCCATTTCATCTTTTAGCTAGTGCTTGTCGACAATTATGAAAAGCATTTGGGGGTACTTAAAGGGGGCTTGAATACGGCCCCTGTGATCCAGCATGGAAACAAGGCTAGCAACAGAAAAATTAGCATACCCCTGCTTTTTTCAACAATTTTTTAAAAATCAATCTCACTATATTTGCTCAGAAAATTATTCAGGGGTTCAATAAGGGGTGGGTGTGGCATAAAGTAGTCACATGACCAATTAGCATATTTAAAACAGTTGGGATTTTTACAGTCAACGCGATAATTGAGACTTTAGAGAATTTCACAATTCCCTTCAGATATTGAAATTCAGGTCTCACCAACCTTGTCACCAAAGTTGTCATGCCAGATAATATCAAGAAAGACATCTGAATCAACCCACCATCGGAAAGGCCCTATTTGATAAATTTGTAGAAGAGAGAATCACAAAAGGAAAGATCAATATTTGGTCCAATATGAAGAAGTGCAAGCTGAGCACATGGAAAAGCAATCTGTTCATGAGGAAGCACGGTGTTTCACGGCAAAAAAAAGTCGAATATAGCGAGGTTTGGATAAATAGAAAATTCTCCAAAAAGATGGCGCGTTCTTTTATGTCTTTGAATAGCTTTGCTATAATTGGTCACTTTTTAACACATACAATTTTACTGAATGAACCCTCTTTGGTGGAATTTCCGACTAGGTGATTTTGCGCAAAATTGTGCAACTTTTGGAAGAGAAAGTAGCCCCGATTGATTGGGAGAGGGTCTGATGGAAGACCAACAAGTCGAGGTTAGTCGAGCGCCCTTCGAAGACTTGGGAAAAAAATCCGAAAAGTATCGAAACCGAGTGACTGGCCTGGTGACAAGAGGAGGTACTCTTCAACTGCAAACATGAAGAGTACTTCATCAAAGATCAAAGGGCTGCAGCAATCATGCATCGAGTTTTCACACTTTTTTCTTCCCTACGTTTAATCCCTTCCTTTTCTCTAATTGATCTATTCCTTTTCCTTTGTCTTTTATGCTTATTAAAAATGGATACAATGACCAAAGCGGCGATATATCTTCTGTCCGCCGTCTTGGTTGTTGTCGTCCCCAGTCCCCAACGAACTGCAAATCGAGCAAATTGCGTGCGACATTGTGTTGTCGTAAGCAAAAAGTTGTGCGCGTGTAGATATTGGCTGCGACACGTTCTACCAGATGTATTTAGGCACTGCCTAAAGAGGAGCCCAGTATTTATTGTCCTTATCTATAAAGTACAACAATTGTGGGTTAGATATCCAAGAGTTGTTTACAATTTCTGAAACTACGTACCTTTAACACTAAAGTGTTATAGATAGATAGCTTATTTCAAAATTATTGCATTGCGCAATTTACATCGAGTAAAATTTAATACAGATAATGATACTAAGTTAAAAATAATTATAATAATGTGCTTTACAAAATACAATCGTGCTATATATAGATTCTCTAAATTTAAAACACTATTCAGGCCATTGAAAAAAATGTTTTAAGTTTAATAGATAAAGTATTATCAGAAGATACAATGTTTATTTTTACGTTTATCCGAATAATATTTTCGTATCACCCAACCCAGGTTTTGTTCTAAAAATTAGAGGCGTCAAGTAACTCGGAATCCCTCAACTGCTCAAACGTTAGATATATACCGCTTATTCTGAATAAATACACATCACAAAGCATAGCGACCACTGCGACCTTTATTCTAGGATATAAGACAATTATAGGACAATTATGAGGTGATCAATCGTGAAATTATTCGAGCTAATGTCGGGGGGGGGACTGGGGCCTTTCATAGAAACGAGTGGGAGGCGCGAATCGCCCCTCCGGGCCTCCCTGCCCCGTCTTAGGCTTGGGAGGCGCAAATCCCCCCCCCCCCCCCCCCCACGCGCTTCTTTTCCACATTCGTTTGATCGAAGAAATGCACTGCCTTGCGCATTTCTGTAATTTCAATCGTAGCCTGTGCAGCGGTGCTTGAATTGCTCCCAATCCCCCAGTTTGGTCGTTCAATTATGCTTGTTTTCATGACTTCGAAAACTTCTCTCGGGATTTCTCTGCTAAAGCAGCGATAATAGGGCGATGCCATTGAGGGATTCGAACGAATACGGCGATGAATACCGTCGTGTGTTCTTTTTATCGAACGCTCGATCACCGGCCACAGGTCTACGATCTTATGGCAGTCCTTGTTTGCCACAGAAGCCTCCTGTTTCCGAAATACAGTTTCAGAGAGGCGGTCGAACTCTTTAAAACTCCATCTACGAAGGCGTCCTCCTCTTTCCCCTCGGTTGTTACTGAAAGTTTCCAGCCAAGCACTTTAGGTCTAATTCCGTGTTTGAGTCGAGCCGCCATCTTGGATAATTGAGCTTGGTACTTCATGAACTACGTTTTTAAGAGCTTTCTGACTCGCACTCTAATGGATAAAGCTGTTATGAAGTATCATGGCTATGCTTTTCCAATGATGCAGTTCGAACCCCCAAGGACTTGCAATTAGACCTCCGTCTGTCCTGTGGTATACCGAGCGTTCGAAGGATGAAGTGCGGAAAAGATTATTGCGGGTGGCTAAAGGTCGGCCACGCAGACACGTGCGACCAGAGGTGCATGGACACCTACTGCAAGGTGCACCTCCCAAGGCTCCGTAAGGGCAGCCCCCTCCCCGTGCCGTGCAGGATCTGCGGCATAGGGACGCAGTCGGAGACGCTGTTGTGCCGCCCCTGCGGAGCGAACCGTGAAGGGCAGAGGATGCGCGGCGTCGAGAGGCGCGCTCGGGGATGGTTTGCACTCGTCCTGTCTGACATCGCAGCCCGCGGTACGGGTAATTAGAGACTGGGTGGCACAAGGCGTACCCAAACACTCGTCCTGTCTGACACCGCGGCCCGCGATACGGGCGATTAGAGACTGGGTGGCACAAGGTATACCCAAACACTCGTCCCGCCGGTTGTGATGCGGGCAGTTAGAGACTGGGTGGCACAAGGTGTGCCCAAACATGGACGCTTACATAGAGGAGGTTCTCAATAGCATGCGTGACAAAAAGGCGCCCGCCGTACTAGCAGGGCTGGTCCAGAACATCCTGGACGAGGACATCCCCGACGATGTCAAACACAAGCTGCTTAAGCCGCTCGTACCGGCGAAAGTGTGGACAGAGGAAGTCCGGCGCGAGTTCGACCCTTTGATGTCGGGACGGCGGCAAAAGGGCCCAGAGAGCTTACACCCCGAGAAGTACTATTCTCTCTTCGTCGGAAGCGCCCATCTTCGGTTCCCAAGCGTGGATGCCACTCTTCGGGCCGAGACATAAGCGCCTGTGTTTACCAGGAGATACGAGATGTTGGTGAAGCAGGTGTCATTGCTCTAAAGCCGGTTATGCGGAGGCCTGACATTAATGACGATGGCTCGGTGTGGTGGGTCTCGCACGAGCGGAAGTCTCTGCGGGCAAACGCAGTGTTGCCACCGGTGCTTGAGATGGTGGACCCCGACCGGCGTTACAGACTCTTTACGGTCGTTGGTACGGCCCCCGCAGAGCCATTGGCGCCAAACACAGAGGAGGAAGGGCGCTCGGAGCACAAGATCGGTGGGTCGTTAGTCAAAAGAGGGGGCCAAATCGCAGTCGGTGCCCTGGAAGGCATCGATGCGGGTATTTGGAAGAAAGGACGAGAGTACCTCGTCTACGTGAGATACGAGCTTCGCCCTCTACCTGAGCAAAATGTTGAGCCTGGGCCAATGTTTAAGGGGAGTGACGCCTTCGCTAACTGTGTTGTGAGCTATGTTGCCGACTTCTTGAGGAATCGCGGCACCTCGCGCTCCCTTGGTCTAACCAAGACACGAGGCAAGATCCTCGAGCGATTTGACAAGAAGCTGGCCACTACGGGATGCACAAAAGAAGACCTCTTTGGGATGGAAAAGAAGCTCGAGGTAAAGCTAGTAGCCGTGGACGCCCTTGGTAACGTCCTGTGGGACTTGGGGAAGTACAAGACTAAGACGAGGACCACTATCCCTTGCCACAACAACCACGCCTGGGCGGAGCTTCCGACTGAGCCACCTGCGATCGCGAGCGTCCACGGCCTAGACTTCGAGGCTGAAAGGGAGCTTCGTTCGTTATGTCAGGAGAAGGCAGCGCCTCGTGCTACCAGTGTCGCCACAAAAACGCGCGAGGCAAAAGTGCGAGAGGTTCTCATTCGCTTTATAAACAAGGTGATCCCCAGAAGCACGAGGATCTGGCTGTGTGGGCGTGTTATAGTCACGCACGAAGGCAAACTGTACCGATCGGGACAGGACGGAGCGGCTATCGACAGGGCGTTTACAGACGAGACTGGATACGATCCTCAAGGCTCCCTGATGACCACCCAGCCTACCAAGAGTACACCGAAGCTACGCACTCGATGGGCGGTGCAATAGAGTATCGCTTCAAGAAGTGGACCCAAAGAGAGAACATCAGGCCAACGCCTCTTAAATACAGGGACGTCTGGCGAGCGGCGCAGGTTGAGTCCAAAGTGTGGAATAGCAAGGAAAACTTAGGGGCGCAGCCTCATGCGCACATCGACATGCGTGCGGCGTACCTAGGATGCGAGGACATCGTCTTTGGCGGCGCCTCGGACGCCATTGATCTGGTACTCTTGGTACACCAAGAGTAATCCCCAATGCTTCAGTATCGACCGGCTGGACGACAGTCAGGGTCACTACAAGTGGAATGTCAGACTCACGTGCCTTAGCTGCAATAGAAGGCACAAGCGCTGATCGCGCTAGCGTCGCGCGTCGTAGCGTCGCGCTACGCAACTGCGAACGTGTGAAGCCGTGCTTAGAGTACGCCGTGTAATACAACACTGGCTGTCCGGGCTCCATGACCCTCTTTAGTATTGGATACGCCTTGCTTGTCCACCACGGGTCCGTCGCTCGCCGTCGGCCCTTGTCCTGAAGGTCTTTCTCGTTTACGGCGATGTGCGTTCCTACCTCAAAGGGGACCTCTAAGGGGGTCTTTTCGGCTTTGAGAGACACGCGCCTCAGCTTTATGGCGTCTTTAGGCGCAAAGCCAGTCATGCGAGTCTTCGTTGCGTTTATGTCCGAGATGACGATTGGCAAAGCAGTAACCCACTCGCGGTTCGTCTCGCCGGATGCAAGCTCCTTCGAGTAATGCGCACGTGCCAGCCAGCGATGGAAAGACTCGGCGAAAGCTTGGCTCCTGTGGTGCCCTGGCTCAGCCCATCGGACCTCCACCCCGTGGTCCGTTAGGAGCTTTGTGGTAGCACCCTTGAACTCCGTGCCGTCATCAACCATGAGGACGTTAGGCCATGTGAGAGGTCCCTCTGCATAGATGTCAGCGAGTTCGCGGGAGACGACGGCCACGCTCTTAGTCCTCTGTATGAGGGCGGCTTTATATCGTGAAGCAACGTCAACGACAGTCAGGGCATACTTGTACCCGCGGTCGGTTGGCAAGAATAGCAGGTCCGACTGGTGGATACGGTTTGGTATCTGCTCCGAGAAGTGGGCGTAGGTAGTCGGTGGAGGGGGTGTCTGTGTGTAGCCCCCGACGGGCTGCGAGCTTACCCACTTGCGCACTCGATCTATGGAGGCTGAGCCCTTGGGAAGTTTGGCATGCAGAGCGGTCACTCCCTGGAAGCCGCCTTTGGCGTAGTATATAGGACGAAGGAACGCATCGAGTTCTTCGTCGGACATGCGCTTCGCCGCCATTACGTGTCGGCAATAATGTATCGCGATGCATTGCAACAGGTGTATCAGTCTCCAACAGGCGGTTGCCGTCTGCTCGAGCAGTGCCGAGGTGGTCTTTTTGAGGCCGGTCTGCAATCATCTGCAATCATCTTATACGTATCCGTATACGCGCAGCATGGAAAAAGGCCACCTAGATGCATCGCCGGAACGGCAGCTACATCACAGCAAGCAGCTAGCTGTGTAGCCGATGGCGAGAGCGCCGACGCCAATGTACGCCAACTCGGGGTTTTTCTGCGTTTTGCTGGGGATGTAGTAGTCGGACAGCTCAGGAGCCCGCATCGACTCCAGGGATTGTTTTGACCGGGTCTGGTTGTAGGGTTTGAGCGCGTAGTCAGTGTCGGTGAAGTTTTGCTTTGCGAGGGACCCTCTCTCGCGACTTTGAGCTTGCCAATCGAGGATTTTTTGTCGCCGCTGTTGGTAGCGTCCATAGTCTTGTTGGTATTTCTCTAGGGCCTTGTCGTGCCTCTCCTTCTCAGCCAAGGCAGGGCTCTCATCGTTCGACAGGAACTTTGCGAGGTAGTTGCCGCCAACGAATGCAGTCGCGTTTAGGACGGCACCGCCAACCAAAATCGCGATAGAGGCCATCGAGTAGTGTGTTTACGCTTCACGTACGCACACTTCATGTGCTGTGTGTACGTGAACACGAGTCTAATACATGGCCTACACATGTAGTAGTGTGCCACAGTACACTAATACATGGGCAGGATCTTCTGGTCCTGGAGGTAACCCTTCAAAGCGACAGCACCTGCAACGGCGGCAGTCATTTTTGCGTAGTTCATGGCGTTCGCGGAGGGGTCCTTGGTGAAGTCTTCGCGCAAGACCTTGCGCCCAACCCAGCCGATACCGGCGACGAGGCCGGTTATGACTGCGGCGTCGGTGATGGTCTTTGTAATCTTGCTTTGCTGCGTCGTCGACATTGCGATGCACGGACGTGCGGATGTGGGTGGGGCCCTTGTGTTTAAATGTCTGCTTACTCCATTGCTAACAGTCCAGATTTGCACTGTCCGGGAGCGCGAAGCGCTGTCGCCGGAACCGCAAGCGGTCGATCCTTGGTCTGCTGTGCGGCCGCCAGCGGCGGCCTTGCGGGCGGAGTCACGTCGTCGGTACCTGAGCAGCTTGAGCAGCCTGTTTGTCAGGTTCCGCGAGATGTCCGCGGTGTCAACACGAGGTAGCAGTCGCGGACTCGCCACTGTGCGTTTGCGGGCAAACCACTGGTGAGTCCGCGACTGCTACCTCGTGTTGACACCGCGCGTCAGCGCTTGCCGTTCCGGCGGTGTTCACATGACGTGCTACGTGTAACGCCCCGACGGCTAAAGCCATCAAACGACCGCAGCGTATAGACAGGCGTCCGCACAATGTGCGGAGCTCGTTGTTGATGATGTAGTCGGACACTAGGTCATTGTGAAGATCGACCACACTGTCTTTCGGCAGCGCCATGCCTACTAGCTTGGTCGTAACCTTCAGAAAGCTGTCTGCCAGGGTGTCTGTAGTCCGGCTGGCTAGCGCGGTCTCGTATCGCTTCTCGTACTTCCTCACCTCCTCGGCGCTCATGCGTTTGACGTCGTCGTGAGTCAGGGCCTTGCCTACCATTTCTTTCGACTTCCCCGAGGCTACGAGAATCGCGAGTTTCTCCCTCGCGTCTGCTACCTCAGTTTGCTCACCTCCGGTTGCCGTTCCGGCAGGATGCGTCGAGCAGTCCAACGACTCGACGGCCGGGAGACTCTCAAAGTATTCGTCGCTCATCATGCACCCCCTGCCGTGGCTAAGGTGCAACACGTGTGATCAATGCGTTATGCCCTAGGGCATACGTGGGCGTTGGTTTACTGCGCTCACCGTTCAACTAGGGCGATTGTATAAGGGTGACGCAAGCAAAACTCTAACTTCGAGAACTTTTTCGTCTTGAGGGCCCTCATGTACTCTTTCATCTTTTCTTCTGAGAGCTCCGCGCCGTAGTCTTGCAGGATAGCTTTCATGTCCGCATTGCTCGGGGTATAGAAGACCAAGGCCGCGATGTTCTCACGGAACGGCTTCGTGATGCTGGTGAGCTGCTGCGTGATCACCCACACGCTAATACCCACGTGGCGCGCGCGCTTCGCTCGGCATCAGCCACACTCTTGGTGCGACCGCAAGACTCAGTCTCACCTTGGCCTGCACGGCTAACTGGTACCTTTGCACGCTTTGAGCGATGTCTTGTTCTATGATCGCGTCTTCAAGCAGCATCGTGAACTCCGCCTGCGCCTCCATGGCCGGCCCGCCGGCCCCCGCGATAGAGGAACGGACGTTTACCTGCGCGCCAAGCACTGTGTAGACTAACGCCTCGACCGAGCGATCGAGTCTTCCTAGCCCTGCTTTTGTCAGCCCCTCACCTTTGGGAGGCGCAAACCAGTTATATTGCACGCCCCCGTGGTCGTCGTTGCGTATGTAACCCACCTGCTTCCCACTATTGTACGTCCCACCTTCGTCGCTAAACAGATTGATGTGGCTCGGGTACTCGTCCGCCGCCGTGTCGTAGCCACGGATCACGTGCACGTTGCGATACCCCTCCCCTGGGTAGAACACAAACACATCGCCTAGCCCGTGGTTCCGCCCGTCTTTTTATCGGAAGTCCGGCTTACGCGGCAAACCGAACTCTATACATAGACGCTCGAAAGCGGCCTTCTTGTAGGGGTTACCTTTTTGAGTGAACCGGCTGTCGCCAGGCAGGGGAGCGCCGAGCTCGTAGAGTATCCTCCGGGTGGTAAAGTAGACGTGAAACCTTAGAAATCCCCTGATGACAGAGGGAAGCGTGGCGAAAGCGGGGTTGGTAAGGGACACCCCGCATCCGGCGGTTGCGCACCAGACCGCAAAGTTGAGTTGCTGTGGCCAGTACCCATAGGAAGGCTCCGATAGCCGCCGGCGAGACTCCTTGGCGGACTTGTGCGTGACTACTGTCTCTTCGATTATGTCTCGGACCCTAGTCGTGAATGATTTGTCCTCAGCCACGTGTATCTCTAGCTGCGTGAGTAGTGGGGTGATGTCTGAGGCCGTGCTCTCCACGGGGGTGGCAGGCACGGCGTAGAGCAGCTTTTGCGCGAGGGTCAGAGACCTAGGGAAACCAGTCTTTGCGCGTTTGACTTGTTCGGCTATAGCGTGTTTGATATGTTCGGCTATAGAGGCTCCCGCCGCAACTGCCGCCTTCTTCGTCTCCTCCTCCTCCCTTCGGGAAATCGCCTTCTCGTTCAGCATCCGCCAGCCTTCCCAATCCATGCTCAGCCCTATTAAACACGAAGGCGGGCTATGTTCAACACAATGGTGGTCCTACATGCTGTGTTCACCGGAGGCGAACTGACGCTCTTCTTCGGGCAGCCGATAAGGCGCCCACGCTTCGTGGCGCTCCGGCAGTGCTCGCTGTTTAACAGCTGGTATAATCTCGAGCGGTAGCATCAGATAACGACCATAGCCTCCCTCCCGCCCATCGCTACTCTGCCAGCCGGGCACCACACGGCCGAGTCCATCGTGGAAACGATCAACCGCGCTGAAAGCAAGATTCTGACCGCGAAGCAGGACCCCCTCACCGGGAAGATCGCGCTCATGTCCAATGGCGTTGCGTTGCTGAATGCCAAGCTTTGCGCACTATTTGGCCTAGAGGCTGAAGACAATCAGTTGGGGGAGCGGGGCCTCGCACTCTTGGGGGGCCCCCACTTAAGGTGACTTTGCCGAAAATAGGGGCCCTCTACATCTTCTGCGATATCGTAGACCGCACGCAATGCCTCGCCTTAGACGAGCCCTCAAACGTTCTCGCTTGCCTAGAAACCCGCGGGAGGCCGCACGAGAAAGTCGTCTATGGGCCCGGCATCCCCGTTTGTGTCGCAGCATCTTCCTTTGAGTTTGTCTCGAGTATCCAAATATGGATCAGGGATGACCGCGGTAGACGGGTGGAGTTTAAGGGCAAGCCTGTTCGCCTCGTATTAGAGCTAACCTAGGTCCGAAATAACAAGCATTGCAAACAGCGACGTTAGCAGCGGGGCCATATACCCCTCGCTTCCCAGCGTCTGCCCCCCGAAGGGTACGCACATGACGCCTACCGCTCCGGCAAGCATCGGCGGCGACGTGCAAAGCTTCCGACTCCAGAAAATATGACACTCAGGCGGTTCTAGACAACGAGATAACGCATCATCGACAGGTGCGGAAGAAGTATAAGCGCGCCTTTGCCGTTACCCATGCTGTGTCTGTGGCATCCGGCATCGCTGCAGGGGCGCTTTCCAGCGCCAGGGTGGGGGTCTCTTTGAGTGGGATAAGGGGTTCTGATCGGCGGTCCGCTGGCAGGGGTCGCTGAGCTGGTCGGTGTCGTGGGCGCGGGCGCGGGGATAGTCTCTAGGGGTCTTACGAGCAGGGTGGCTAAACACGAAGACACGATGGTTTTAGCGGAGAGTAAGAAAAACTCGATCAGCGAGCTGGTCTCTAAGGCTCTGCAGGACGGGCATATCTCAGACGAAGAGTTTCGGCTAATACTTCAGGAACAAGAGAGATACTACGCGCTCAAGGCCGCTATCAGAGCTCGACACGGCCTCGCACCGGGTGATAAAAAAGCAGGAAAGGGCCCTCCCTGGAGACACGCGAAAAGATGAAAAAGAGGCTGCGAGAAATTCGCGAGGAGTTCGGGAGCGAGGTGTTCGAGTAAAACTCAGGTTTAAACGCCACGCCAGCAGCTTTGAATTTACGGCCGAAAAACGGTTGCTCCGCGCTCCGTAGGTTGGCGGCCCAATCCACGTTCCTCGTTTTCACGGCCCTCAGGACAAGGCGCTGGCACAAGGCGCTGGCGTTCCCGACATAGATTAACCATCGCTAATTACCCATCTACGCGGAGTGTGTTTTGCGTAGATTTACCCGTCTACGCGAAGTGGTCCCGACGTAGATTAATAATTGCCGGTTAATAATCTACGCGAAACGTGTCACTGAAAGTCCCAGCCTGGAATGGGGGCTGGGGGGTCGGAGGGGGGATTCGCGCCTCCCAAGCCTAAGACGGGGCTGGGAGGCCCGCAGGGGCGATCCGCACCTCCCACTCGTTTCTCTGAAAGTCCCCAGTCCCCCTCAATGTCAGTTACTGGGATTATTGACTGGGGACTGACTCTGAGATTCATTTGCGCCCAAGGATAATTACTCGTTTTACGTCTGGAGGGCTACAAAAAAAACCTTTAACTCCGAAGGTCTATTGGGTATGTTTGTATGTCACTCCACATTTTTTAGTTGACCGTGCGCGAGTGTTTCATTTCCCGCCTTTTTTAAATCGATCGATAAATTTATCGATATTCGCACGAAAGCGTAAGTTAATTTGTTCGTTCGTCATTTTAATTTTTAAAAGCCATATAATAAAACTTTTATTGACCTCGCTTTCTCGGGCTGTACGGAGAAATATCAGACCTTGGTCATTTGAGCACGGACATCCAAGACCTCGTTCTGATATTTCTCCGTACAGCCCTCGCGCTGGGTTAATAAGTACTTAGTATGCATGTTATATCTGTAGAGGGTCCTTAAGGGTTAAAACGGGAACCGGGATTGGGATGGGTTACCAGGAACGGGATTTGTCTACCGGGAACGGGATTTGTCTACCGGGAACGGGATTTGTCTACCGGGAACGGGATTTGTCTACCGGGAACGGGATTTGTCTACCGGGAACGGGATTTGTCTACCGGGAACGGGATTTGTCTACCGGGAACGGGAATCAACGTGCTTCAACGGGAACGGGATTTTTCAAATCTCGTGAACGTTGTTCACGCCCGTACCCACCCCACAACAGCCGAAGGTACACTTTATGTTCCTAATGGACATAATATTTGTAGACAAAACTATACAGCATAAGCTAGATCACTCTGGTAAGTAGCTAAATCCGACAATTAATGTCCCATGGAGATACTGTGATACTGTTCTTTCGGGGATGGTCAGATTTATATTAGAGAACTTATTCCCTCCCTCCCCCCCCTTGATAAATAAGATCCACTTTTTCGGTTTCACACCCCCCCCCCCCCCCCTTCCCAAGAAAAGTCCTGGGTACGGGCCTGATTTTTAATGTAAATTTCTTTTTCGAATTTTAAGAGCTTTTTAATAGCATCAAACCTCAAACCTTTTTTGCGAGAATAAGGGCAGGTAACGGGATCCCACCCCCTACTTTTTCAGGACCGTGTCTGTAATCTTATCTTTATTGTTTTGCAAATTTATATTTTAAAGCCCAATAATTTGCTAGTTTAGACCCCATATCATTTCTATGGATGTATCTCATACAATAACAATAATAACACAACAAGTCTCAAAGGCCCAATGGAAATTTTATTTGTAAGTTTTTGTTGGCTCGTTTACATTTTCGAACTTTCATTAGCTATTTAGCGCTTTTGTGCTGATAACAAGTATAACTGAACAGGCGGGATATTTGAAGGACAAGTATGCTACAAAATCTAACCAGTTCTTAAAAGGACAGTGTTTGGTGATAGATGATTGCCATTTATTAAAGGGATATGAATGACAGGGGATGATAATGGTTGATTGCAAATCAAGAAAAGACTGAAGGCTGGCATAACGGTGACGTTATAAAACGCCTCTGTTAGGTGGTCATGCGCAGATAGGGCCTTGCTCTTGAAACACTGGATGAGTTCTCTATACACGTTGCAAGCGCTGTAATGTTTAAGGAGCTTTGAAAACTCGTCCATGCATTCTTTGTGGGATGCCTCAGCTGATGGACTTGCCGGATCCCCTAAGGGGGAAGGTATTGGAACGATGAGTACGTAATCAGGCGCGTAGGTAAGCTCGTCAGGCATGTAGCCTTGGTAGGGGTAGGGGTAGGGGAGATCCCCTAGGGGGGAGGTATTGGAGCGATGAGTACGTCATCAGGCGCGTAGGTAAGCTCGTCAGGCCTTGGTAGGAGGAGGCTACATGTCTATGCAAGTAACACATAGCAACTAACAGTTTACGATCTGTCTTTAGCGTGCGCAAAAAAGCAGTAGTAGAATAGTACAGTATACTTACCCGGGAAAAATGCCAAGTGGATAAACTTTTTGTTCTGTTCCATTTGAGTTGTCCCTGATAAGAGGGAAATAAAGGACCCGTAAAACAGTGAGAAAACTGGATGAAACAATGTGAAAATGCCCTATTTTACTGTCAAGTCACCCTTTTGCAAAATACCTCTTTCCCTCTCTCTTTCTTCAAAGAATAAAGCCAGGCTCGCTTTTAGAGAGCGAGATGGGGACGGACCCCTCCCTGCTCAGGCGACAAGATGAGTTCGACCCCTGACCCTGGTTGACCCCTTTGTTGATAGTTAAGAAGACGGTTGATTTTATGTGTGCATTTGGATAGAAAACCTTTCTAGATGCCTCTTGTGGCCTATCACCAGGGCTAAGGATGCCGGTTTAAACTAAATTGTTCCGTCAGTGAATACCACACAGGCGCGTACACAGGGGGGTGCGCAGGGGGGTGAGCAGGATGTGCCCCCCTCCCCCCCCTCAGCCAATCCTGGGTACGCGACTGCCACACCCTGTATTTTTCTGTAGAGACGCCCCTGAAAGCCCTCTTGAGTGATCACGCGTGTTTTCGTGAGGGAGGGGAAAGGACAAGATTATCACTTACATGGTTGTTTCAGGACTTCATTTCTGAGACGATTCAGCTGCCATCGTATTCTCGGATCTAGTTCACAAACTTTGGTCATGCTATTCATCCGGATGTAGGCCAGCACCACGAAGCGATAGTTCCTCAGCACGTCGTCCGAAGAAGAATCAATTCTATTGACACACCAAAGCAACTTCTGTTGAGAAGACAGAGAGACAGATAATAGACAGAAGGACGCATAGGCAGGCTCCAGTCAAAAATCAATATAAAACTTACACCAGTTTCAGGACAGATTTTGTGGTATTTCTGGAGCGCACTTTCTACAATTTTGTAACAGTCCTCGATTGATGTCCTCATGATGAAGCCCGATGTTTTGGAATAAGCTAATAGCACCAAGAGTAGAGCCGCCTTCAATAGCATCGCGTCCTGAGTACGTCGCCTCGTTGATGATGAGAGTACTGTGTTTTTTTGTTGGACCAGAACCTTTAGCAATGGAATAAAAAAAAAATGATGGAATACATTTTAAGTAGAAAACAAATAGAAGTGAATTAATCAAATGTGTCTCTTTAATCGAGTGGAAGTTTCCTATACTTATGAAGTCTGAGAGTATTTCTAGCGTTTTGCGGCATAACGCCTTTCTTCCCCAACGACGACCCTGCAGGGGGAACGTGATCCCAACAAAGCTTTCATGCTTTGCACTCAATGTTAAACTAGTTTCGATAAAATTCACTCATTTATACATTCCCAAAAAACTGTAGAAAGCCTTAGAATCTTTATTCTAACATAGCGAACAAGGATAGTCTAGTTTTTAGCGCACACGTTTCCGTCCTCGCGTGAAATTAGGAGTCTTTTCAAGTTGTAGTTTGAAAACAGCTGAAATGTATCAGACAGAATCCATTTCAGTGTATATTTCACGTCTGCCTCTGAATTCTTGATTGTTTCTGCCGTCGGCGTTCGAGTTGCCTGTTCAAGTGCCCCAAGCAAACGATCCTTCAATACTTCTTTTTTATCCAATAAAAACTATTCTATGTTCCATATTCTATCTTTATGTTAAACACTTAAGGGTGTTATGAATAATAAAGAAGTGGCAAGGATTTGTTTACGATACCCTACCCTCAGACCTACATCTCAGACCTACCTGAGATCTCTCTTGTTTGGTTGTACCATGGTAGCACGGCTCCACTTATTCCTCTTTTATATCTTTTAAAGTATATGTCCCGTGGCTTAATATTAAAAGTTGCTATAACTAATATAGGTTTTCACAACAAAGAAAGATTATTGATATCTAGACTTTGTTTGGGTTTCGAATTTAAGTATTTGTGTAAAATTTAATTTGGGGAGTATTCATTAAAACTTCGGATGAAAAGTAACATCTTGGAAAAGGTAACTACAGCATGGGGGCCCTGTGGCTAAATCAAAACTTGCTATAATTGATAAATTTCTATCAAAGGACTACTTCAAGGCCTAGACCCCCTTGCGTTTTGAATTTTAGTTATTGTATTAAGATCAATTGAAATAAGTATTCATAGTGTGACTTGGATGAATAGAAAAGTCATCAAAATAGCAGCGGACGTCCTTTGCTTTAGACTGATGAGTTATAATTAATATTTTTAATGACACAAACAATTTTAATGGATAAAGACCCCCGTTATATTTTAATAAATAAACGTTGAACGTGCAAAAACGTGCTCAGAAAACATGCTCAGAAAAACATACTTCACGCTCAAAATTATCCCATTTCCAGCTCGTTTTTCTGTGAGCCAACAGTATGAGGCGTAGCGACGGCTAGAAATCAAGCATATTTCGAGCATATCAAAACTTAACTCTGTCCAACATTATTTCTCATTTCATTTATTACAAGTGACAAAAGGGAAAAGTTGCTATAGTTTTATCGGGCTTGTACAGTCCTTCGCTTTCCAGTGCAGTTTTTGCTATCTATAACTTGCCTGTGAGGGGCAAAAGGTATCTCTTTACGAGGGACAACACAACAGCAAGCGTACAGAAAATTGCAAAAAAAGAAAGCCGCACCCAAGAGTTTGCGAAAAAACAGAACTCCCCTTGTATAAAGAAACCGCACAAAAAAATACAAATCGTCGGAAAACCGTACAAATTTTAAGACAAAATCGTACAACCGCAAACCCGCCAGTTTAACAGTTATTTGTACAGTTCCTAGCTATCTATATATTATCACATGCTGAAAACTGATGAATCAAAGAGCATCCGATGTAGCAAAGCGAGATCTTGTGAGTGTTCAAATGTTGTTGTGAGATGGACTCGGATGCATGCTCGAGGATGATTTCCCATTCGGCCGCGCAAAGCATACCGTGAACCAGCCGCTGAGGTGCAAGACAACAAAACACGACACGTAACTCGTACTGGGTGCCAGCGATGCGTCCCTTTTCATTGCTATCTTTTTTAAACCAAGTTGATTTCAAAATTGTTTATACTGCTATTTTGTGCTTTTGGCAGCCAGATGTTTTAGGATGTGACATGGGTTACAGAAGCTTTCAAGGAATGGAGATGGTACCATGTAAATGAACCTACAGGATGAAAATAAATCTATTTGTGATTGAGTTCGGGGTTTGTTTCCTTTTTCTTTTGTAAGGTGAAGTTCATCTATTAACATGATGAATTTCGAGATTAACGAAAAAAAAAAACACTGTCACTTCACCTTACAAAAGAAAAAGGAAACAAACCCCGAACTCAATCACAAATAGATTTATTTTCATCCTGTAGCGTCATTTACATGGTACCATCTCCATTCCTTAAAAGCTTCTGTAACCCATGTCACATCCTAAAACATCTGGCTGCCAAAAGCACAAAATAGCAGTATAAACAATTTTGAAATCAACTTGGTTTAAAAAAGATAGCAATGAAAAGGGACGCATCGCTGGCACCCAGTACGAGTTACGTGTCGTGTTTTGTTGTCTTGCACCTCAGCGGCTGGTTCCCGGTGTGCTTTGCGCGGCTGAACGGGAAAGCATCCTCGAGAATGCATCCGAGAGAGTCCATCTCACAACAACATTTGAACACTCACAAGATCTCGCTTTGCTGCATTGGATGCATTGGATCAGTTTCCAGCATGTGATATATAGATAGTAAGGAACTGTACAAATACTGTAAAACTGGCAGGTTTGCGGTTGTACGATTTTGTCTTAAAATTTGTACGGTTTTCCGACGATTTGTATTTTTTTTTTTTTGGTGCGGCTTCTTTATACAAAGTAATTTCTGTTTTTTCGCAAACTCTTGGGTGCGGCTTTCTTTTTTTGCAATAGGCGAAATATAGATAGCAAAAAACTGTACTGGAAAGCGAAGGACTGTACAAGCCCAATAAAACTATAGCAACTTTTAAAGGAAAAATGCAATTCCCTTTTGTCACTTGTAATAAATGCAATTAGAAATAATGTTGGACAGAGTTGAAAAAGCTTTGATAGAAAGTCATGGGAAATATGCTCGATTTCCAGCCGTTGCTATGCCTCATCGCCGTCTACTGTGGGCTCAAAGAAACACGAGCTGGAAATCAAGCCTTCATGGATAATTTTGAGCATGAAGTATGTTTTTCTGAGCATGAGAGCACGTTTTCGCACGTTCAACATTTATTTGTTGAAATCTAACGGGGGTCTTTATCCATTAAAATTGTTTTTGTCATTAAAAATATTAATTATAACTCATCAGTCCAAAGCAAAGGACGTCCGCTGCTATTTTGATGACTTTTCTATTCATCCAATGAATACTTATTTCAATTGATCTTGATACGATAACTAAAATTCAAAACGCAAGGGGGTCTAGGCCTTGAAGTAGTCCTTTGATAGGAATTTACCAATTATAGAAAGTTTTGATTTAGCCACAGGGCCCCCATGCTGTAGTTACCTTTTCCAAGATGTTACTTTTCATCCGAAGTTTTAATGAATACTCCCCAAATTAAATTTTACACAAATACTTAAATTCGAAACCCAAACAAAGTCTAGATATCAATAATCTTTCTTTGTTGTGAAAACCTATATTAGTTATAGCAACTTTTAATATTAAGCCACAGGACATATACTTTAAAAGATATAAAAGAGGAATAAGTGGAGCCGTGCTACCATGGTACAACCAAACTAGAGAGATCTCAGGTAGGTCTGAGATGTAGGTCTGAGGGTAGGGTATCGTAAACAAATCCTTGCCACTTCTTTATTATTCATAACACCCTTAAGTGTTTAACATAAAGATAGAATATGGAACATAGAATAGTTTTTATTGGATAAAAAAGAAGTATTGAAGGATCGTTTACTTGGGGCACTTGAACAGCGACAAAGGCAACTCGAACGCCGACGGCAGAAACAATCAAGAATTCAGAGGCAGACGTGAAATATACACTGAAATGGATTCTGTCTGATACATTTCAGCCGTTTTTCTTCAAACTACAACTTGAAAAGACTCCTAATTTCACGAGTCTAGCGAGGACGGAAACGTGTGCGCTAAAAACTAGACTATCCTTGTTCGCTATGTTAGGTATAAGATTCTAGGCTTTACTATATAGTTTTTTGGGAATGCATAAATGAGTAGTGACTTTTATCAAAACTAGCTTAACATTAAGCGCAAAGCATAAAAGCTTTTTTTGGAATCACGTTCTCCCTGCAGGGTCGTCGTCGTTGCTTTAAGTCCCTTGCTATTACAAAAAAGGGAAGGAAGGCGTTATGCTTCATAAGTAATATAGGCGTTAGACTTCATAAGTATAGAAAACTTCGCATCGATTAAAGAGACACATTTGATTAATTCACCTACATTTGTATTTTACTTAAAATGTATTCCATCATTTTTTATTGCATTGCTAAAGATTCTGGTCCAACAAAAACACAGTTCTCTTATCATAAACGAGGCGACGTACTCAGGACGCGATGCTATTGAAGGCGGCTCTACTCTTGGTGGTATTAGCTTATTCCAAAACATCGGGCTTCATCATGAAGGAAAATACGTCAATCGAGGACTGTTACGAAATTGTAGAAAGTGCGCTCCAGACATACCACAAAATCTGTCCTGAAACTGGTGTAAGTTTTATATTGATTTTTGACTGGAGCCTGCCTATGCGTCCTTCTGTCTATTATCTGTCTGTCTGTCTTCTCAACAGAAGTTGCTTGGGTGTGTCAATAGAATTAATTCCTCTTCGGACGACATGCTGAGGAACTATCGCTTCGTGGTGCTGGCCTACATCCGGATGAATAATATGACTAAGGTTTGTGAACTAGAAGAACCGAGAATACGACAGCTGAATCGTCTCAGAAATGAAGTCCTGAAACAACCATGTAAGTGATAATCTTGTCCTTTCCCCTCCCTCACGAAAACACGCGTGATCACTCAAAAGGGCTTTCAGGGGCGTCTCTACAGAAAAATACAGGGTGTGGCAGTCGCGTACCCAGGATTGGCTGAGGGGGGCACATCCTGCGCACCCCCCTGTGTACGCGCCTTTGTGGTATTCACTGACGGAACAATTTAGTTTAAACCGGCATCCTAAGCCCTGGTAATAGACCACAAGAGGCATCTAGAAAGGTTTTCTATCCAAATGCACACATAAAATCAACCGTCTTCTTAACTATCAACAAAGGGGTCAACCAGGGTCAGGGGTCGAACTCATCTTGTCGCCTGAGCAGGGAGGGGTCCGTCCCCATCTCCCTCTCTAAAAGCGAGCCTGGCTTTATTCTTTGAAGAACGAGAGAGGGAAAGAGGTATTTTGCAAAAGAGTGACTTGACAGTGAAATAGGGCATTTTCACATTGTTTCATCTAGTTTTCTCACTGTTTTACGGGTCCTTTATTTCCCTCTTATCAGGGACAACTCAAATGGAACAGAACAAAAAGTTTATCCGCTTGGCACTTTTAAAGCGTAAGTATACTGTACTATTCTACTACTGCTTTTTTGCGCACGCTAAAGACAGATCGTAAGCTGTTAGTTTCTATGTGTTACTTGCATAGGCATGTAGCATCCTCCTACCAAGGCCTGACGAGCTTACCTACGCGCCTAATTACGTACTCATCGTTCCAATACCTTCCCCCCTAGGGTATCCGGCAAGTCCATCAGCTGAGGCATCCCACAAAGAATGCATGGACGAGTTTTCAAAGCTCCTTAACCATTACAGCGCTTGCACCGTGTATAGAGAACTCATCCAGTGTTTCGAGAGAAAGGCCCTATCTACGCAGGACCGCCTAACAGAGGCGTTTTATAACGTCACCGTTATGCCAGCCTTTAATATTATCTTCTTTGGCAATCAACCAATATTATGCCCTCGCCTTATAAGAACTGGCTAGATTTTGTAGCCTTCTTGTCGTTTAGATATCCCGCCTGTTCAGTTATACTTGTTATCAGCACAAAAGCGCTAAATAGCTGATGAAAGTTCGAAAATGTAAACGAGCCAACAAAACCTTACTTATAAAATTTCCATTGGGCCTTTGAGACTTGTTGTGTTATTGTTATTGTATGAGATACATCCATAGAAATGATATGGGGTGAGGTAGGAGAGGGAGTGACTTATGCAGCAGGAGCATTTTGACTCTGTATTCTGGCCACAGAGTCAGATTTTGACTTGAGCAATACTTAGTAAAACTCTGCCTCTAATTATCAATTTTGCGTCATTCCATGATGCCTTAACATAAATTACTCAAATAATATTTATCCAAATACAATAAAAATTGGCAGAAAGAAGCTCAAAGGATGTATCTATGTCATGAATTTTCTATTATTTATAACTAGCAAATTGTGGGGCTTCAAAATATAAATTTGCTAAACAATAAAGATAAGATTACAGACAGGGTTCGGTCCTGAAAGGGGAGCTGGCAAATCCCGTTTCCCGCCCGTTATTCTCGCAAAAAAGGTTTAATGCTATTAAAATGCGAAAAAAATATAGATTAACAATCGGCCATTAGGAACATAAAGTGGGCCTTCGGCATCCCCCCTGGATACGGGCCTGAACAACGTTTTCGAGATTTGAAAAATCCCGTTCCCTTTGAAGCATGTTGATTTCCGTTCCCGGTAGACAAATCCCGTTCCTGGTAACCCATCCCAATCCCGGTTCCCGTTTTACCACTTCAGGACCCTCTACAGATATAACTTGCATACTTATTAACCCAGCGCAAGGGGCTGTACGGAGAAATATCAGACCGATGTCTTGAATGTCCGTGCTGAAATGACCAAGGTCTGATATTTCTCCGTACAGCCCGAGCAAGCGAGGTCAATAAAAGTTTTATTATATGGCTTTTAAAAATTTATATGACGAGAGAACAAATTAACTTACGCTTTCGCGCGAATATCGATAAGTTTATCGATCGAATATTTCGAATAATCGAATCGAATAATTTCACGATTGATCACCTCATAATTGTCCTATAACTGTCTTATATCCTAGAATAAAGGTCGCAGTAACATCTCATTGCTAATGCTTTGTGATGTGTATTTATTCAGAATAAGCGGTATATGTCTAACGTATTGAGTAGTTGAGGAATTCCAAGTTCCTTGACGCCTCTAATTTTTAGAACAAAACCTGGGTTGGGTGATACCAAAATATTATTCGGATAAACGTAAGAATAAAGATTGTATCTTCTGATAAAATTTTATCTATTAAACTTAAAATATTTTTTTCTATGACCTGAATAGTGTTTTGAATTTAGAGAATCTATATATTGCACGATTGTATTTTGTAAAGCACATTATTATAATTATTTTTAACTTAGTATTATTATCTGTATTAAATTTTACTCGATGTAAATTGCGCAATGCAATAATTTTGAAATATGCTATCTATCTGTAACACTTTAGTGTTAGTGGTACGTAGTTTCAGAAATTGTAAACAGCTCTTGGATATCTAACCCACAATTGTTGTACTTTATGGATAAGGACAATAAATGCTGGGCTCGGCTTTAGGCAGTGCCTAAATATCTCTGTAGAACGTATTGCAGCCAATATCTACACGCGCACAACTTTTTGCTTACGACAACACAATGTCGCACGCAATTTGCTCGATTTGCAGTTCGTTGGGGACTGGGGACGACAACAACCAAGACGGCGGACAGGAAGGGATTAAACGTAAGGAAGAAAAAAGTGTGTACATAGAGGGCTCCTACAATAATTACGAATGAAAGACCCCCGAAAACTCGCTGCATGATTGCTGCAGCCCTTTGATCTTTGAGGAAGTACTCTTCATGTTTGCAGTTGAAGAGTACCTCCTCTTGTCACCAGGCCAGTCACTCGGTTTCGATACTTGAATTTTTTTTCGAAGTTTTTTTCCCAAGTCTTCGAAGGGCGCTCGATTAACCTCGACTTGTTGGTCTTACATCAAATCCTCTCCCACTCAATCGGGTCTACTTTTTCTTCTAAAAGTTGCACAATTTTGTGCAAAATCACCTAGTCGGAAATTCTACCAAAAGGGGCTTCATTCAGTAAAATTGTATGTGTTAAAAAGTGATCAATTATAGCAAAGGTATTCAAAGACATAAAAGAACGCGCCATCTTTTTTGGCGACTTTTTTGCCGTGAAACACCGTGCTTCCTCATGAACAGATTGCTTTTCCATGTGCTCAGCTTGCACTTCTTCATAGGGGACCAAATATTGATCTTTCCTTTTGTGATTCTCTCTTCTACAAATTTATCAAATAGGGCGTTTCTGATGGTGGGTTGATTCAGATGTCTTTCCTGATATTATCTGGCATGACAACTTTGGTGACAAGGTTGGCGAGACCTGAATTTCAATCTCTGAAGGGAATTGTGAAATTCTCTAAAGTCTCAATTATCGGCCACACCCACCCCTTATTGAACCTCTGAATAATTTTCTGAGCAAATATAGTGAGATTGGTTTTAAAATTTTTTTGAAAAAAGCAGAGGTGTGCTAATTTTTCTGTTGCTAGCCTCGTTTCCATGCTGGATCACAGGGCCATATTCAACCCCCCTTTATGTACCCCCCAAATGCTTTTCAGAATTGTCGGCAAGTACTTTTGGGTTCCTTAGGGACTATAAATAAACACTTCTAGACTATTCCCTACCCTGGGTACCAGAGGCTCGAGTTTCACTCCGACAACACGAGCCGCGAAGCGGCGACACCCTCATAGTCAGTAAAGGGTGCAAGTAAACGAACGAAGCTCGAGACTCTGGTACACAGGGTAACTATTCCGTAACTATCTTTCCGAAATGTCCACGGGAATTAATTAACAGAAATATGCGCCCCGACTATAACAACTCAAAATTCCTCTTATAGATTTTAATAAAACATCCTCTAAGTGTCGTCCAAGGTCACAAGTACAATATCCTAAAGTTGGTTTCTCGAAAATTTCCCTATGGCGAACAGCACTTGCGAATTCAACGGGATCACCGTTCCGTTGACACAGAAACAGTAATGTTACCAAACTTTGCATTTTCACCTCTACCCCCAGCGGCGAGTTTTTTATCTTCCACTATTTTATACTCATTTACCAGGTGGCGGCGGTTACACAACGCGTCGTTTGAAAGGTCGCAACACAGCCGAACCAGGATTAGAATCAGTCCCTCGTGATCCTTCAGGAAAATAAAATATAATTTGAAGTTGTGTCTTGACTGTTTTCTCAATAAAGCTAGTTACATTAATATATTAGCCTCGTGTGTTGATTTTTTCTCGAGGGACTAAACCCCTTTTTGCGCCACAATTCCCCTTAATAATAAAATCCTTATAATCTTCAATAAGATATTTGCATCCAGTTGGCGAAGCGGGCTATTACATCCTTCCTAACAGAAGCCTCTATTTTTTCGCTATTCTATGCGAGTGAAAATTACAAATCAATCAGAGCGGATCGAAAATGGAAATGAGGCAGGACAGAATGAGAGTCATATCTCATCCTCGGAAACCTAGGGGTATAGTATTGGGTATAATCAAATACCTCTGGGTTTCCGAGGATGGTCATAGCTGCGAAGAAATCGACATAGCTAGATATGTAGGCTGATCTAGTGTGCGTTGTAGATGAATTAACCAATCAGAGCGGCGCGGGATATCCAAGTGTAATAACTTCCTTCCAAATAGGAAAAAGACAACTGCAAAGAATTCTGAGATCTAAATAAAAGTTATGTTGAATAACAACGGCAGTTGAGAGAAAGCAACAGTTATAACAAATCGGTCTTCAAGTTTGGAAACATTAGATAATGATAAATAAGTTGTGTAACATTTTCTTAACAGAAAGAGAAAGTTGAAAAATGAGACACGGCTGAAAAGGAAAGATACTTGCACTTATATCCACGCCTTTCAGACAATAAACTCAAATGGCAAGAGCTTGGGCTCTCTGTGGCTGTTTTCGACAGAGATAGATGACTGGGTCCGAGCAACTATAAAATGGCGGCCGTCGGGACGATTTCTTTTGCGCAAAAATTTTCGGCTTTAGTTGGTTTCAGGACAGCACCGAAAACACAATTGGTCATATGTCTATCCTCTACGAGAATACTTCACACTACGCAAGTTGATCAAAAGCAAAATCATGACAAATTTAGTTGGGCCCAGAGGAAAAAACGGTTTAGGTGAGAAAAGATTTGTAGCAAATTTAAAAGTTATATTAACACATATTGTGCATAGTTGATCGCTTTTTCTAATTGATTTAGAAGGCCTAAAGAGGAGGAATCATTAGATAAGGTGAGATGTTTACATAAATTTGTTTTTAACCATCGTTCTTGTAGGGGCTTGAGGCCCGTACCCAGGATTTTTTTTTTTTTTTTTTTTTGGGGGGGGGAATTTTCTTATAAAAATCTCTTTATAGCAGATACATTAAAATATATTATAAGAGAAGATCTAAACTCAATATCTGAGCTCGAGAAGTCCATCTGTATGGAAATTATTAACTTAAAAGGATTACCCAGGATTTTTTTTTTTTTTGGGGGGGGGGGGGGGGAATTTTCTTATAAAAATCTCTTTATAGCAGATACATTAAAATATATTATAAGAGAAGATCTAAACTCAATATCTGAGCTCGAGAAGTCCATCTGTATGGAAATTATTAACTTAAAAGGAAATAAGAATTTAGTTTGTGGGGTCATATACTGGCACCCAAATAATGCCCCACAGCCTTTTTTAGATAAATTTTACAAGATTGTTGATACTATCAATAAGGAATCTAAGCTCTCCGTTTTCATGGGAGACACTAATATGGACCTCAGGCAGAGTCTTATCTGCCAACTGGGGACTTCATAAACACTCTTTCAGAATTTTCTTTTCAGCCTCATATTTTACAACCTTCCAGAATTACTAGCCACTCTGCAACATTGATTGACAATATATTTTTCAATTCGCTGGAATTCGCAAGATACAGTGGAAACATTCTATATGATCTAACTGATCATATACGAGAATATTTTCTTTTTCAAAATTTTCTATGTATTGATGCAATACATATTCATGCTGCTGGGAAGAACATTTTCAAGAGAGATTACTCAGGGCTCAATTCTGAATCTTTAATTTCAGATTTCCAGAGAGTAGACTGGTCCTCCCAATTTAATGAATTACAGAATATTAATGACTTATTTTCCCGCTTTCTTAGAAAATCCAATGAGATCATTCATTGTCATGTACCACTTAGAAAGGTGTCAAGAAAGGAAATTAAGTTTAAAATGAAACCCTGGATTTCATTAGGTCTTAAATCTTCAATAAATTATAAAAATCCATTATATAGGCAATTTATTAGGACAAGGGATCAGTGTATTTTTGCTAGGTATAGAGTTTACAGAAATAAGTTAAATCGTTTAATGAATATAAGCAAAAAGAAATATTATGAAAATTATTTCTGAAGTAATTTATCAAATGTTAAAAACTTATGGAAAGGTATTAGGGAAATTGTAACACTCAATCCAAATGCATCCTTCCCTGCTAGCAGAGGCCTCTTTTCTCTGTATTTCGCTGGGCTGGAGTTCGCGGATCAATTGGGCTTTAGGGCCACGGCAAATCTATACATTATATTTAAGTCTAGAAATGTTCTTTAATTGAACCTTTATGTCCGAATTTTGCATACATTTACGTATTGCGGACCCGTATGCAATGGTTTGATATCAATCATTTAAAAAATAAGCACACACACCAATATACAATAAATACACACTTTATTTAACTTTAAATGTACAATCAAATTCACTGAGCTATCTCTATTGATAGGATATCCTATAATCCAATTATTTAGATCAATGAAACTCTAAGGATAAGAAAAGACTATCTCGTGTTTGATGGAAATGCTTTTTTTCAAGAGGGATGCCTGCTTGTCCTACAGTAAACATTAGCACATACTAAACATTCCCAAATAACCTTTTAGCAATTACAAAAAAAGGTAGTCAATCATATGGCAAACTACTGTATCTTCTTCTTCTTTGCTCCTTGACCAGCCCGTAGCATCCAGTGCATCACATTACTGCTGTGTCTGTAAAAAGTAAATAAAATAACTTGTTTTAATAATAATTCGCACAGTGCACTAAAATCAAATATTTTTTCTTGTGATCAGATATTGATGCTATTTGTCATCTAAACAGGTGCTGTACTGGTAGGAGACAGTGATGATGATAATAAGTCAATATTATTGGTGTCATATATATGGGATACCAACCAACAAACAAAAGGGAATTATAAAACATTATAAATATTTTTCATGTAAAATTTATATATGCTGATACTCAGTCTCACCATAATTTTCACATAATCATCTTTAATACAGATTCTGTATTGTCAGGAGATGATATTGGTAAGTTTGTTCTGGATTTCACAAATGCTGGATTTATTCAGAAGATGGATAACTAATATTACTTGCATCTAAAAAGTCTGATTTTCTGTGTTTTTTTTTTTACTCTTAGGGGCTGTGCTGTTTGGAGATCATGCGGGTAATGGTAAGTATTATTGTGACACTTTTTCAGGCCAAGGCAATAGTACACTCATTAATTAAATTATTAAATTATTCTGCTAGTTAATGTAATTTTTATTTTGCTCTTGGTAGTTGGCATTTGATTTTGTAACCTCATTTACATCGTTTATCTACCTTCATAAGCATTGTGTACATTATTTTCAAGTTTATTGGTAAAAGTTGTTATATTTCTCTGTGATCATTAAACTTACATACATATCTGATATATTTCAAGCAAGTGCTGTTTGGCGTGTAGATGAGTTGGTGGCTGATGAGGGTGCTGCTCTACATGCACATGAGTTAGTGGTTGATGAGGGTGCTGATAGACGTGCAGATGAGGTGGCCAGTGGCGAGGGCGCTGGTCGACATGCAGATGAGTTGCCCGGTAGAGGGGGTGCTGGTCGAGGTGCGGATGAGTTGGCTGGTGGTGAGCATGGTGAGTAAAAAAAACTTATTTTGTAGCAATCCACTTTTTGTGAGACAACAACAACCACAGATATGATTTCCACCCTCTTTCCAGAGGGTGGCAATCATTAGAATCTTCAAAAAGTAAAAATGTCACTTTATCCCCAAACCTTATAGCTGGTTTGTAAGCTTTTGTTTTGTTTTGTTTTGCCGCCAAAAGCCTGAGAATTCGTGAATTTGTCATCAAAGTCAAGTGTTTTTTAGAGCTCTCAGGGTCAGCTTTGTTGTAGACATTCTCTACATTGCTAGATATATGTATCCAGCACCCTATATATGCATTTGATTATTTCATATATAAGTTATTCTATATAAAACAATAATAATCTTCACTATACATTAATGATTTTATTCTAAATGGGCAGAACCGTGTCCTTAATAAACACTTTCCGAATTATTCACAGGTGCTGTACTGGTAGGGGACAGTGACGAAGATGGTAAGAAATTATTATATGTCATAATTGGGATACCAATGAAACTACTGTAATATACATTAATGGTATATTTCATATATTCATTTCTCCTGCTGATAATCAATACCACCATAATTTTCACATATCATTCTATTCTTTTAAAACAGGTTCTGTATTGTCAGGAGATGATGGTGTTGGTAAGTTTGTTCCGGGTATCACAAATCATGAATTGATTCAAAAAAATTATTAGCTTCAGTTGGAGTATTGATTTTACTCAGACTTGGAACTGACTCAGCCACCAGGTTAACAATCAAATATCGAATGATCCACGTTATCATGCAAGCAGGTCATATTTTTTTAGAACACAAGGACTTTGTTCTTTCTTAGTTTCCAAGCAGCAATTATTTGATCAAATATTTTGTATTCTCTCAGCATTCTCTCAGTAGATTGCACCTATTGCATATTTGATTTCTATTTTTTTTCCTAGGTCATGGAAAACCATACCAACTCAACAACAGCGATGTGGCTATTAACTGTTACGGTATGATATTTGATAATCCTTCTATCCATAGCAACCATAATGACAATTTTTGTCCTTACAAATCTAAAAATGTGCATTCAATATTTTGTGTCTTCAATTGTATTTATTTTTATTCCTAAATTCCACAATATTCAAGGAAGGGCTCTTCATGTCACAATCAATGGCAGGGATTTCCCACTCCAAGGTGTGGTTGCTTTTAATAGAAATGAGTAACCATAAACATCCAACTTGGGTATTAGTTACCAACCATTTGGTATATGTGGACATGTTCAAATGACTTAAGCTCAATTTATTTGTGACTTAAGACTTAGCTTTTTTGGACGGAAAGGGTTGAGTATTCATTAAGAACAGTGATCAATTCTAAACTGGAAAAAAAACCTATTAAGTGGAAACATCTTAGGGTCCTGACCCCGTACGCAGTTCTGCTCAAGGTTAAACCAATCAGCTATCGAGCTATGATTTGGGGTTTGCACGGCGCAGATCTGCGCGGTTTGAGCCAATCAGACGTTATAGATCTCGGTGACATCAAGGAGGTGTTGACATATAATAACCAGACTACTCTGTATGACATAAATATCTGGTTATTACACGTCAACAGGGGTAAAGCCTTTGTTAATTCTCAAACAAAAGGTAAAACAAAACCTCTGAAAGTCTGAACGAAAACACCTTCCTTTGACTAAATACAATAAGCTAAAAAGGAGCGACATTATTTTCACAGGTCCTCTTTTATTATTATAGTTTCTCAAATTGATACTTTTTGTGTTTGATATGTGTATTATTTTTAGCTTACTTGAAAGGTGCTAATTTGGCGGGATTGTTTTGGCGCGTTAAGAACAGTGTTCTCAAATACTGGAACTTCCTTCGTGTATCTCCTCCTTAGAGTTCATCGATTAACTCCAATATAATGCCTTCCTTATTTTCGGAGTTTATGATATTTCTTTGAATACCTTGTATCCCAGAAGAGTCCTTGCGTTATTTTCCAATTTCAACTGGAAGCTTGGCAAGCCTTAATCGGCCACGGCGGACTTGTTACTTTGCTTTCGTTGTAAATGCGCATGCAACCATACAAATATCCATCTTTGGTCGCTTAATAGTAAACTCGGAATGATCAAGCCGGCTATAACGCGAGGCAACGCGAGTTGGAGTGCTTATCATTGCAAGTGGTCACAAGACACAAAGCGCAGTCCTGCGCTTGCATTAGCCAATGATGATACAATTATTCACTTCCTTTAGCGCAGGACTGCTCATGTATCAGCGAATCCCGTATTTAGCGTGATATCGGAACCCACGTGAACTGCTACCTAGCGCCTGGTTAATTAACCTGGTTAATCTACTCGGCTTAGTTTCGTATTTTAACTCAAACATATTGATTAAAAATAAACTTCTCACTACATCCAGAGTACTTTTCAATTATCTGTTAAGGACTCGCTTGTTTTGAGAAATTTCGGGCTCGTTATGAAAGTAACGCGAAACGGCAAAACTTGAGCGCAGCCCTGCGCTCGCATTAGCCAATAATGATACAATTATCCACTTCCTGTTGCGCAGGACTGCTCATGTATCAGCGAATCCCGTATTTAGCGTAATACCGGAACCCACGTGAACTGGTAACAGAGACGTGGTTCTTAGCGCAGAGCAGAATTTTACGAGTGTTGCTACTTTGGTCTTGGGACTACACATCTCAATGTTAACCTATCCTTATCATGTTACTTACATGATACCTTTTAATTCGAGTTGAAACAGTATTTAGGCATAACAGTTTATTCAGAACAAGTCCAACAGCATTTTCGTCGGGTAAATTTGGATGCTTTAACGTGCTCGCTGCTCGAAGCTGTGAACATGAGACTCTATCTGCTACAAAAGGTCAAATTACGCAATGCGTGCAATCGCTTTCACAAATGAATCTACCTCTCATCTAATAAATGTATTTGTATCTTGGGCTTTCTTTCCAAACGCATTAATATATTTAGAGGAGAAATATTCACGCTTTACTTGACTACGTACGCGTGTAGAAGGAATTTGACCTTGCTAACAAAACCACAATTTGACAGATAGTGCTTGTTGTCAATTAACACCTTGGCTACTAGATAAGGCTCTGACAAAACAAATAGATTAGTGCAGTGACACGATGGGTTCCGATATCACGCTAAATACGGGATTCGCTGATACATGAGCAGTCCTGCGCAACAGGAAGTGAATAATTGTATCATTATTGGCTAATGCGAGAGCAGGACTGCGCTTTGTGTCTTGTGACCACTTGCAATGATAAGCACTCCAACTCGCGTTGCTTCACGTTATAGCCGGCTTTATCATACTATTGTTATTTTTGGTTTGATAAGATAACAGCCGCTTTGCTAACAGTGAAGTAAAAAATATCTTGAAAGATAAGCACAAAACGGTGCAGTCGTGCGCGAAACTCGTAATTAACTCACAAGTTTTCCCGTTTCGCATCACTTTCATAACTTTGTGCTTATCTTTCAAGATATTTTTTACTTCACTGTTAGCAAAGCGGCTGTTATCTTATCAAACCAAAAATAACAATAGTATGATAAAGCCGGCTATAACGTGAAGCAACGCGAGTTGGAGTGCTTATCATTGCAAGTGATCACAAGACACAAAGCGCAGTCCTGCTCTCGCATTAGCCAATAATGATACAATTATTCACTTCCTGTTGCGCAGGACTGCTCATGTATCAGCGAATCCCGTATTTAGCGTGATATCGGAACCCATCGTGTCACTGCACTAATCTATTTGTTTTGTCAGAGCCTTATCTAGTAGCCAAGGTGTTAATTGACAACAAGCACTATCTGTCAAATTGTGGTTTTGTTAGCAAGGTCAAATTCCTTCTACACGCGTACGTAGTCAAGTAAAGCGTGAATATTTCTCCTCTAAATATATTAATGCGTTTGGAAAGAAAGCCCAAGATACAAATACATTTATTAGATGAGAGGTAGATTCATTTGTGAAAGCGATTGCACGCATTGCGTAATTTGACCTTTTGTAGCAGATAGAGTCTCATGTTCACAGCTTCGAGCAGCGAGCACGTTAAAGCATCCAAATTTACCCGACGAAAATGCTGTTGGACTTGTTCTGAATAAACTGTTATGCCTAAATACTGTTTCAACTCGAATTAAAAGGTATCATGTAAGTAACATGATAAGGATAGGTTAACATTGAGATGTGTAGTCCCAAGACCAAAGTAGCAACACTCGTAAAATTCTGCTCTGCGCTAAGAACCACGTCTCTGTTACCAGTTCACGTGGGTTCCGGTATTACGCTAAATACGGGATTCGCTGATACATGAGCAGTCCTGCGCAACAGGAAGTGGATAATTGTATCATTATTGGCTAATGCGAGCGCAGGGCTGCGCTCAAGTTTTGCCGTTTCGCGTTACTTTCATAACGAGCCCGAAATTTCTCAAAACAAGCGAGTCCTTAACAGATAATTGAAAAGTACTCTGGATGTAGTGAGAAGTTTATTTTTAATCAATATGTTTGAGTTAAAATACGAAACTAAGCCGAGTAGATTAACCAGGTTAATTAACCAGGCGCTAGGTAGCAGTTCACGTGGGTTCCGATATCACGCTAAATACGGGATTCGCTGATACATGAGCAGTCCTGCGCTAAAGGAAGTGAATAATTGTATCATCATTGGCTAATGCAAGCGCAGGACTGCGCTTTGTGTCTTGTGACCACTTGCAATGATAAGCACTCCAACTCGCGTTGCCTCGCGTTATAGCCGGCTTGATCATTCCGAGTTTACTATTAAGCGACCAAAGATGGATATTTGTATGGTTGCATGCGCATTTACAACGAAAGCAAAGTAACAAGTCCGCCGTGGCCGATTAAGGCTTGCCAAGCTTCCAGTTGAAATTGGAAAATAACGCAAGGACTCTTCTGGGATACAAGGTATTCAAAGAAATATCATAAACTCCGAAAATAAGGAAGGCATTATATTGGAGTTAATCGATGAACTCTAAGGAGGAGATACACGAAGGAAGTTCCAGTATTTGAGAACACTGTTCTTAACGCGCCAAAACAATCCCGCCAAATTAGCACCTTTCAAGTAAGCTAAAAATAATACACATATCAAACACAAAAAGTATCAATTTGAGAAACTATAATAATAAAAGAGGACCTGTGAAAATAATGTCGCTCCTTTTTAGCTTATTGTATTTAGTCAAAGGAAGGTGTTTTCGTTCAGACTTTCAGAGGTTTTGTTTTACCTTTTGTTTGAGAATTAACAAAGGCTTTACCCCTGTTGACGTGTAATAACCAGATATTTATGTCATACAGAGTAGTCTGGTTATTATATGTCAACACCTCCTTGATGTCACCGAGATCTATAACGTCTGATTGGCTCAAACCGCGCAGATCTGCGCCGTGCAAACCCCAAATCATAGCTCGATAGCTGATTGGTTTAACCTTGAGCAGAACTGCGTACGGGGTCAGGACCCTAAGATGTTTCCACTTAATAGGTTTTTTTTCCAGTTTAGAATTGATCACTGTTTAAGATATTAAATGGTTTGTCCCTAATTGCTTGGCAGTGAAAACATTATAAAATTTATGTTTTATGATGTAACCATGATGTAAAATGAAATTACTTTCTACGGATCTGATCAGATTGACACCAATTGGTGGAGCAGATAGAATTACTGGAAAACGGTTATCAGAAGCACATTGTTGTGGATTGTTTCATTCACTAATTAGGACAGAACTCTGTTATTGAATATGGTAAATCATCTTGCCTTTTTTTAACTGCACAGGAATGAGTGAATCTGGCACAACAGAAATAGGACCAGGTGTCCTAAACTATTTTACATGTCAGTCACCCTGCCTTTTTCTAAGAGGTTAGTGAAAGCAGTATACTTAAACTTCCAAAACTTTTTTTATCTCACTGTCTTATGTGCCCATATGATGATAAATAATAAAAAAAACCCTTTACCTTTTTAAAAATGGTATTTTTTACAAGGTATTTCCATTGAAGCCTTCTAGCCATAGACAACTTTCTTACCAGGTTTTGTTGTAGTTATTTAATTTTTTTTTTTTTTGGTTGTTTTATTTTTTTGTCTGTAAAAAGCATGCATTATTTTTTTTGTTTTAGGTCGAATTAGTCCTATCGTCGAGTTTCAGCAATTTTGGGGAGCTGTAGAGGCATCCAACCCTTGTTTGCCAATCTCAGTACTGCCAGTACCCATGGCAGTGTTTTTACTGCAGATTCAATTGCAAACAAGGGTTGGATTCCTGATCGCCCTCAATTGGGCATCGACAGAAAACAGTTTGCCATGGTAAGGCATAAGATTAGCTGAAAAAAAAAAGCTTTCCATCACATCAGTTATTTACAATTGCATATCTCCGTCCTTTTCACTGTACTGCTGTCACCTCTCTTGATTACCTTGATTAGAATGCACGTTTTTCATTTGCCTCCTCTGTTAAACATCCAAAGAACTTGGGAAAACTTATCACATCATCATATTAAACTTATCATCAATGGAAAGATATAAAAATTAATACTGGTTTTGATGACAAATAATGAATTTGCATTTCAGGTTGACATCAGATGCAACCAGAGTAATTTTAGAAAGAGGACTTGGCTGGGGTGGGTCCACCTCAGATTCTGACAGGACTTCTGGCTTCTGGGGTGGTATGTATGTTTTTTCTCTTTTTTCGTTTTTATATAATCTCCCCAAAGGAGCTGTCAGTGACTTTAAACTCTAAATTAAATTAATTGGGCATCCCTTCGAATAGATGCTTCAATTTATGTGTTAGGCTGCCTTTTATGTTGAAGTATCTACCCTTTCGCATTGTCTTTCTTTTATTCTCATTAGTGTGTTTTGTAATTAGATAACCCTTTTTTTATTTACAGCGACCGAAGAAGTCTTCGAGAGGAGCAGGATAAGGAATACCTAGAAAGTCTCAGAATGGACCAAGAAAGGGTAATTTAAACGTGGGAAATATTTAGAAAGCATATCGAACAATATTAAATGAAGAACCGTCCGGTATGTTAACTTTGGGATATACACATAGTCATCATTTCTGTTTATTTATTATTCATAATTTTTATTTTGCTTTTTTACAGGATAGGGAAAGACAACGTTTGTTAGAAATTGAAGAGGTACGTGACATTGTTATGCATATAGCAGTATTACAGCTAGCAGCACCCACCTTCAACCTCCAAAGACTCAGAAATTATTAATTATCCGATGTTTTATTATTCTGCAAAGCATAAGGCACCTTGACGGCAATAGCGGCAGTGGCGACATAAGAGTACGTTTCCGTGCCCGCTCGGGCGTGTTCGAGAGGCGTTTTACGCCCACTGACACTAACGAGGTAACAGCATAAACAAATAATTTTAATCAAACTGAAATAAGTCCACTTAGTATCAGTATTGTATTATCAATCCAATTCATTTGTTATTTGCCGTCGGCGTTCACGTACTCGTCGCTTTGCTAGCCACGAGGCGTGTCACGCCGATGGCCTGTGGTGATCTAGGGCCGAGCGCACAATACGAACAAATATTTCTCTTGTCCTCAAAGTATAGGCTGCCAACAGTCAAATATTTATTCCAAAAGTGTATGCGTTTTTTTCGAAATATTTATTTGAAAAGTGTATGCGTTTTTTTCCTACTCATCAACCTCAAAAAGAGTTTTAATGCGAGATACAGATAGTATACAACACTAAACTCAAATTACTGACATTTTTTTAAATCTACAGCTCCTTCACCAAGTGGCACAAGCCAACTTTGGCCACTACAGAGTGCGTCTAACCTACTTCGGTCAAGACATTCCTGATAACCAGGATCCAATAGATGTTGTTGACGCGACAACATTAATGGTGTTATGTGACGAATAGTTTTTTTTTACGGAGAAGGCCGCGTGTGATCTGAAACCGCTGTAATATAGAGCTACAGTATCATTTTTTTTAACTGATACAATTGTCGTCACCTAACCTGTTAATGATGTTTAGCCGACAACAACGTTTATTGGGTACCGTTAATGTTAATTTTAAGCACATTCATTTTAAGTGTTTTAATTCTAGTTTTCACCTCTTTCATTCGCCAATTCTTGAGTGCGATGAATTGTAATTCATCATTTGTATTAGTACCGATACCACCAAATGACGACGAGAGTTTCGTTTAAAATGAAAAGAAACCAGTGAAAAACCATTCTAGAAGTGTCATCCAACATATGCTTATGATTTCCAAGTTCGTTTTGTTTCGAATTATTAAGATAATGAAAAATCGAAGAGTTCGACGTGAGGGAGTAAAAGAAATCATATGCAGCCATTAAGGACAGTGACCACTTTAAAATTCTTGATCTCATGACACAAAATGTAATATTCCCTTTCATTGTGGTGGAATGTAATCATGTGTGACTTTAACTTATACTACGATTTTAAGTAAGCAATATGTTTGTAAATAATATTGTGCAAATAAAAAAAAACGATTTATAACTCGGATGTTGTGGGCTATTATAGATTGTAAGATACAGTTCACATAATCGACTACTGGTAAAGGGTTGCGAGGAAAGACCGAACGCACTGAAGGGTGTTCATTATTTATGGCCTGGGATGGGGCTGGTAGCAATATTGTTGACGGGATGGGGTGACATTGAAAGTCATTAAGTGCATTTTTCATTGTATTGTTACCAGAAATTTCACAAACGTCGCTCAGAGATTTGTCTAATTTAAAAAAGCCTTTACTTAATATACTCATATAACATCTTCCTAGTGTTCTGCACCAAGGGACACGACTTGGTTAGGTGGATACCTGGGTCAGTTCAGGGTGTTAGCCCTCTCAGGTTTGTAACGAGATAAGACAGCAGTTTTTGTGTACTTTTCGATGCACCAATCTAGAATCACTGTGAACTCATTGTAATGGGCTTTTACTAATCGAAAGGAGGCAACAAGAACATAAAGGGGTGCTTTTCTAGATTTATAAAATAAAACCCATTTTGTTCTTACTTGCCCCTGTAGAAAAAAAGTATCTTCGTTATTACAATAAACAAGGATGCACGACCAAACGAATTTTGTGTATTAGCTTTTGTGTTTGTATTTTGTGTTTAAGCTTTAAAACTGTTTCACACGTAAGGTGAAAAATTTTAACCCTTTTTGGTGTTAGAAAGTGGAATTACCTGAATGTTCCACTGACCATTTGACAACCACCTTCGTTGTTGAAGTTAGAAAGTAGAATTTTGTTGTAAAAACAGCCACACCGGCAAAATATATGTATGAGGAAAGTGTAAGCACTCTGGCGGAAAAAAAAAAACGAGGAACTCGAAAACTCCAAAGCTACACCATTCACAATCCTTAGCCAAAAGGGGTACCGGAGATTGTTTTTTTTTTTAATTGTTTTTGGGGTTCTGAAAGGGGGGGGGGGGGGGGGGCACCAAAAAATGTTTCCAATGTAAGAGGGCTGTCTTGAGTAAACATCTTCCCTCACCCTCGTTGCTTTTAGTGAACACTCCCTAACAACAAAACTGTGAGCGCCTGTTAAACCTTATTCCCACAAAGTCCCACAGGGAGCCAAAGTTTACAAACAACTTTGTGTTAACAGAAAGGGAAAAAGACATTGTAATTTTTGTTATAAGATCACTGTTTATGATGCACCTTTTAGAGAGTTTATTATCAAAATGTCCAGGCGTCTCTTTTCTTCTATGATTTGATATCAAATGATGCTTGTTAGAGACAGTAGAGTTTGGTGCTGTTACTCGTAATTCTGACCTGGTTTTGGCAAGGTAAGGTGAACTGGCGCTGTCTGCTAGATGTTCTCGTCGAACAGTGAAAGCTTTAAGATGCGCTTGAGAACTTGTCAGGTGCTAACAAGACCCCTAATTAGTGGATAAATGATTATACATGCATGATCGGAGGTGAGAATCATTTGTTGACTAGTCGGTACTAACTGGTTAGTACTAACCAAGTTTGCGATACGCGTCGTATTGGCTGTTACAAGCTTGTTACAATCATCTATGAAACAAAAGAACCGCCGTAATAAGAATGCACGCAGGCTACCCTAGCTGTGAAACGATCTGTGTTTAAAGGCAATGATAAGTTAAGCAAAGCAAAAAAAAAAAAAAAGGTCGTATTTTGCAATTCCTCGACCTGCCTCCAGATTCTATATTGGTATCTTGATTGGTACAAAAAAAGGTGTGAGTGAATCCTCGAAAGGCATTCCGTGTTACTTGAGCTGCGGACTTTAAGACCATAGTCAAAGCAAGACAGTTGTAAAATATTGCCAACACCCACACCTGCAACAATTGTAGATAAAACTGTTGAGGTGTTTTTCGCTTGAAGGGAAAGCTTCAAAGCCTTAGCGATATTTCTGTTTTCTAAGAGACAACAGATTCTCAGCGATAAAGAGCTAAATATAGCCTAGTCTTTCGCCGTCGCGTTCTAATTTGCGCACATCTCCGAACCAGAACGACAAGAATCTGATTCAACAATTGCAATGTGGGGTTCCAAAGAGGAACCCCAACCAGGAGAATTCACTCCTAGCGCATAGGAAAGGTATGTATTTAAGCGCTTCTTAGAAATACGCTGGACTTTTTTTTTAAGAGTATTCAGTATTTCACCTCTATTTCTAATAAACGGGCCATTGAATAAAAAAAAAAAAAAAAAAAAAAAAACGCAAAAAATAAAGTTTGGATGGGCCCGGAATTCTGACGCCGATTATATGTAGCGCGCTAGAATTGAATTTGAAAGACACTAATAACTTCTTTTGTTTGCACGAGTAGAGGTAGCGGAGATTTAAAATCAAATCAAATCATCCTCTCACTTTTTTTTTACAAGAAATACCGTTTCGCACTTCACAGTTCCCATGATAATGCACAATTGTCCTGCCTTTGTTAGAGCGGACAATGGACAGCGATATTTAAAAAACGGGGACAAAAATTTTATTCATTCTACTGCAAACATGGAAGAGCTCCTACTGATGTCTGATGACCTCCAAGAGATAGAAAGGGAAATAGCGCGACAACGGTGGAAACTGAAGCAGTACGTTACAAAGAGCAAAAGACATTCAAGGAGGCCTGGTGCTGACGTGGAGACTGTCACAGAGATGGTAAACGACAGGATAGAGGCTTATTTAATTGTAGTTTCCCCTTTGCAGAATTCGAGAAGAGCTCTGCTGCTCAAAATGCGTCAGTTACAATTATTATAAACCTCTATTCTATAGTTTACCATCTATTACATCAAACAACGGTTCTTTTAGGAACCAAAACATTGAATGAAAGTTCAGTTCATCATGATCAAATGCAAATGCAATAAAATTAAGGAATGTTCTAAGTTTTAAGGCAATTTTATTGACAACATTCTACAAAAAACGCTTTACTCGTCCCCTCTCAGATCAGCCGAATTCCGAGCTACGAACAAGCACCATTACCTGGGCAACCTGTGCTCCTTCCCAGCGCGGTCAAGCGTAACTAATCGTACAACGGCGTCGGTCAAGGATGCTAGTGGCTACTTTCTCGTTTTAAAATACGGCTAGCGGCCAGAGAAAAAAGTTTAGCTCGGATGTTTTGCCACATATCGAATGTAAGTGTACCCTGGCATAGGTCTGGGAGATAAAAATATTTTGTTTGTTGTTTTTTCCTCTCGAATTTCGACGGTATTTGAGTGCTACCGAAAATGGCGCCTCCAACCATGTTTCTTTCCTTAGTAGGGGGAGAAAAGTCATAAATCCCGTTAAGAACCCCCCCCCCCCCCAAATCGTGTATTACACGTGAATTTGACAACCACAAGGCATGTTTTAAGTTCTAAGGCAATTTTATTGACAACATTTCACAAAAAAAAAAAAAAAACGCTTTACTCGTCCCCTCTCAGAACAGCCGAATTCCGAGCTACGAACAAGCACCATTACCTGGGCTACCTGTGAGCATATTAGCATATTGACAGCTTTCGCGCGATGGTACGGGTTTTGGCGCGTCAAGCGCGGTCGCTTAGAAACGCACACGCATGCGCAACGAAAACAGTTTCGACCCATGGCAGAGGTCTCTTTTCCCAGCGAACGCCAGCCCAGCGAAATACAGAGAAAAGAGGCCTCTGCTAGCAGGGAAGAGGCCTCCTCGGTACCGTCAAAAATAATTACTTCTAAAAATAAGGTTTTGATAGACAGTAATGAGATAGCCAATGAGTTTAATATTTTTTCTCTAATGTGGGAAGGAAAATTGATCTAGCTATTTCAAAAGTAAATTCATCATTTTTAGACTATCTTCCCACTCCAATCAGTAACAGCTTCTATCTCAATCTTACAACTAGAGAAGAAATACAAGACATTATTTTAAATTTGAAATCAGGAAAGGCTTGTGGTCAATCCAGTATCCCAATATCATTGCTCAAGGTACTGTATGCTGTTATTTTTAGGCCCCTGGAGATACAGTATTATACAATGCCTCCTTTGCCTTGGGAACAGTCCCTGATTCATTCAAAATAGCACGTGTCATACCAATTCATAAGTCAGGTTCACACCAAACGCTATCAAATTATAGGCTGATATCACTTTTATCCATTTTTAACCAAATTCTAGAAAGACTTATGTATAATAGACTTGTGACATATCTTACGAAGTTCAGCACATTACATGATAACCAGTTTGGGTTCCGTGCCAACCATTCAACTGAGCATGCTCTTATCCTGATAACTGACAAAATACAAAAGGCAATTGAAGACGGCCAGTTCTCCTGTGGAATCTTTCTCGACCTTAGCAAGGCTTTTACACGGTTGATCATGACATTTTATTAGCTAAACTTTACTCATATGGCATTCGTGGAATTGCATATGACTGGTTTGATCTTTACTTGTCAAACAGGAAACAATTTGTTTCCATAGGGAATTCCTCATCCTTGCTAGCTTCTGTCACTTGTGGTGTACCACAGGTCTGTACTTGGTCCACTTCTTTTCCTTCTGTATATAAATGACTTTTGTAATTGCTCCAGTCTATTCGATTTTCATGTTTGCAGATGACGCAAATCTATTTCTTACTGACCCAAAACTCGAACATTTAGAAAGCATTGTGGATTCTGAATTAACCAAAGTCCATATATGGCTTTGTGCAAATAAACTTTCACTGAACATTGACAAAACTAATTTTGTCATATTTCATCCAACTCAAAAGAAGTTACATAGATCAATATCCTTAAAGTTACAAAATATGGTAATTAAACAAAAAGATAGTATCAAATATCTTGGAGTTATAATAGATTCTCACCTTAACTGGAAGGAGCATGTTAACCAAACTTGTAAGAAAATCTCCAGGGGGGTAGGGATAATAGCAAAGCTACGTCATTATGTTACCTCCACAATTCTTACTCTATTATACTACGCCCTCATTTACCCATTTTTGACCTATGGTGCTATAATATGGTAAAACACTAACCAAACCACAACAATGCCTTTATTTAGACTACAAAAAAGAGCAATCCATCCTTGTTTACTAAATATACCTCTCCACTATTTAAAAAAATTACAAATCCTTAAATTCCAAGATATTATATCATATCTCAACTGTCAATTCATGTTCAAATTTTACCCCAAATTATTACCTACTCCATTTAATAATTTCTTCACACCCATCAGCTCAAGGCACACGTATGAAACCAGGCTAGCCTCGAGCTCATCCTACTGTCTTCCATCAGTTCGTACAAACTATGGCAAGTTCAATATTCGCTTCCAAGGAGTTATAACATGGAATAAAGTCGACTACTCAGCTAAGCAGCTACCTTTTTAACCGATTCAAAAAAACTATAAAAAGAAATTTCATAACCTCTTACTATATCAGAGACGTTTTTGCCATGTATATTTTCATGTATGTATAATTTTCGCTCTGTATGTTCCATTCTTATCAAAGTTTATTCGTACATTCTTTTCCTTTTATTTTCGTGTTTGATTGTCTATTTTTTCTGTGTTTTTTTTTTATACTTGTGCCTCGTCTGACGACAGAATCTTGTAAGTTGTTTAATTTTGGCTGTCTAGCTAGATTAGCTTTCTAGTTATTTCTAGACAGCCAGTACCCGATTTGTATTAATGTATTTAGCTTTGTATTGTAATTTCATCTTGTGGTACAAATAAAATATATTTTATTGCATTGTACACCCGAAAGAACATAATAGGATTTTTTTATGCCATTGCAGTATCTCCACAGGACGTTAATGATCACTTGAAATTTAAAGATATGAAAAAATTGGTTCTCTCATGATAGAAACATTTTCACTTAGCCAAACTTAGTCAATGCCAAAAAGTTTCATGGTATTCACGAGTATAATTAGACAAGTTTACGAGCCCAATTATCCAAATAATTATACAGAAGAAAAAAAGTGATGCAAATATATGAAATATTATATCGACCTTATCGTCACAATATGCCCTTTCCGTCTTTTTGTTGACTATGAAAATACACAAGCACGGTTTTTATCATCCTCGGGGACCCAGGGCGACGCGGAAACCGTATGCGGGGGTAAGCGCGAAGAAGAAAGATAAACCATTTTCGTCCTGGCTCCCCGAGGATGGGTTTTTGTAAAGTCCGTATAAATCACCATCAGGATTGCGCGCATTTCTTCATAAATGAAATAATTAGAGAAAAAATTAGATGGATGGGCTCGATGGACAAATATGTGCATTTTTGTGAGAAAATTTTTAATTCGTGTTATTCTATAGTGGAGCAGCCATGCTTTGTTCACGCGTTAGACTTAATACTTGTAAAATCCTTATTATCTTCAATAAGATATTTGCATCATGTTGGCGAAGCGGGCTATTACATCCTTCCTAGCAGAAGCCTCTATTCTTTCGCTATTCTATGCGAGTGAAAATTACGAATCAATCAGAGCGGATCGAAAATGGAAATGAGGTAGGACAGAGTGAGAGTCATACCTCATACTCGGAAACCTAGGGGTATAATATTGGGTATAATCAAATACCTCTGGGTTTCCGAGGATGGTCATAGCTGCGAAGAAATCGATATAGCTAGATATGTAGGCTGATCTAGTGTGCGTTGTAGATAAATTAATCAATCAGAGCGGCGCGGGATTTCCAAGTGTAACAACTGCAAAGAATTCTGAGATCTAAATAAAAGTTATGTTGAATAACAACGGCAGTTGAGAGAAAGCAACAGTTATAACAAATCGGTCTTCAAGTTTGGAAACATTAGATAATGATAAATAAGTTGTGTAACATTTTCTTAACAGAAAGAGAAAGTTGAAAAATGAGACACGGCTGAAAAGGAAAGATACTTGCACTTATATCCACGCCTTTCAGACAATAAACTCAAATGGCAAGAGCTTGGGCTCTCTGTGGCTGTTTTCGACAGATATAGATGACTGGGTCCGAGCAACTATAAAATGGCGGCCGTCGGGACGATTTCTTTTGCGCAAAAATTTTCGGCTTTAGTTGGTTTCAGGACAGCACCGAAAACACAATTGGTCATATGTCTATCCTCTACGAGAATACTTCACACTACGCAAGTTGATCAAAAGCAAAATCATGACAAATTTAGTTGGGCCCATAGGAAAAAACGGTTTAGGTGAGAAAAGATTTGTAGCAAATTTATAAGTCACTTAAGTATATTAACAAATATTGTGCATAGTTGATCGCTTTTTTTAATTGATTTAGGAGGCCTAAAGAGGAAGAACCATTAGATAAGGTGAGATGTTCACATAAATTTGTTTTGATAACCATCGTTCTTGTAGGGACTTGAGGCCCGTACCCAGGGAGGGTTCGGGGGGTTGGGACGACCCCCCTTACATCTGGCTTGAAGGTCCGCTCGGACAAACAAAAATATATAACGTTTGGTTGGAGATATACCGTGCACATCAATATGTCTATAATTATCCATATATGTTAAAAAGCTTCCTTTAATAACATTTTAAAAACAAGATTGATTACCTAATTTAATAAGGCGAGGAGACGGGTATATCGGAAATTTTGTCCACTAAAATGGAAAAACAAACCACCCCGCTCAAAATCCTGGCTACAGGCCTGAGGCCCGTACCCAGGATTTTTTTGGTGGTGGTGGGGGTGGGGGGGAGGGGCAAGTTTTCTCATTAAAATCTGACCACACCTGAAAGAACATATTAGGATTTTTTTATGCCATTGCAGTATCTCCACAGGAAGTTAATTACCAAACTGGTTACAAAAAAGTTTGACTTTCAGATTTATGACATACCAGAGTGATCTAGAATACATTTTTATTTAATTCACTTATGCTTATAGATGTTAATATGAAAACCAGGAACACATTTTAGAAAAAAATGACTCAGTTTGGAATAAAAAAAGACAGAAGGGAAACCAAGTCACAGAGGTCGACCCATGCTATGCTAGACATACATATACACATATTTCAACTCAAATCATTTGATAATAATTGATATCTATTGATAACAATTGATAACAGGAAAAATTTGAGTAGGTATCAGTTGTTATCAATTCTGATTACAATTGATCAATTGCATTTTGGTTTGCAGTTTTTTTTTAATTAGTCACATTACCCCTGTACTTTTCCTCTCTAGTAAAGAACCTCACTCAAAAAAGTGTCACACAAATACAAAGAAAATATTGCCTTTTCTTTAGTTATTTCTAGTCTACTTGCCTTGCCATCTCTTCCAAACCAGAGAGAGAAATTAACGATCCTTAGAGTTGTATTTTTTTAAAAGCTGTTATCAAATACCAATTATTTAAGTTTTGTTATGGTAAGGCCTAAAGCATAAATGTAATTTGTGCTCACACTACAAGTTATAAGAAAATTTTTTGTATTTTTTAGGGTTCTGGCTCATCTAGACCAAAACCATTTCAACTGGATCCTCTTGAAGGCCATCATTCCTCCATTGCCCCTTTGAGTGCTAGACAAAAGGCTGTAGGAGAAACACTCAAAATGGCCTTAGTACAAGTCTTGGAGTGTGCACAGCCACATTCCTCTCTCTCACAGTGCAATGTTGAAATTACTAAGGTATGATAAGCAGATTACCATAAATATTGCTGTGGTGTGCTAAAACATCTGTCAGAATTATGGTTTGACCAAACCCTCCACTATAAGTACTGTCATCAGGTCTCTTGCACAGAGGATTGAATTGAGGATGGACCATAAGAAATGGGGAATGGGGAGCTTTTTTGCATTATTTTGTCTCTTCATTGTTTGTATTTTTTTTTTCAGATTTATTTCAAATTGCATGGATTTTTTTTTCTTACATCAACACCCCTATAATTTTTTCTAATGACCCCCAAATTCACACACTGATTCACGCATTGGTTTATATAATTTATTTAATGATTTTCAAGTGTAACATTGCTTGCATGGCTAACATTGTTTTGTATTGTGTATAGAATTTTTTTGTTCACACAACTGCACTCATTATGTACCCATGCAAGAATCCTCCATGCCCACGCTGCTCATAGGGGCGGTGGACCTGTTGGGGCAGGGGGGTCGCCCCCACTTTTGCGATGTTTCTTTATATATGAACGTTTTTTTTTAATCAACCCGTTTCAAGCGGTACATATGCAACCATCAACAAATTTGTTGAACAGTTTAAAATCCCATGCATAAAAACCTAGGTTATCCCCCGCATTCTTATAAATAGCGCTTAAGAATTTGAACCACCACCCACCCTTCCCCCTGAAACCACTACCCACCTCCCCCCAACTTACGCCCCCCCTCCCACGTATGGGACTCCGCCGCCCCTGACTCAACAGGCTACTCCAAATTGGATAGTTCCTGAACGGTGAGGCTAGAGGTCTTATAGTAGAAATGTGTCTTACATATTGAGTTTATATATACATTTTATCCAAATCGCTCTTTTTTATCAAAATTATACACTTCAGATAATTGGACACAAATAAATATTTTTGAAAAGTTGCCAGATTTATTATAAACAAGCTCTACCTTTGCTACATAATGGCAGCATGACAATGCTGAATTTTTCTTTACATCCTTTTTTAATTGTCTCTTTAGAAAGAGGTTCCGGTTCAGGCTGAGTTCTAACAGCTATAGCAGAAGCCACTTTCCCCTAACAGCTATAGCAGAAGCCACTTTCCCCTAACAGCTATAGCAGAAGCCACTTTCCCCTAACAGCTATAGCAGAAGCCACTTTCCCTATATTTCTTCTGTCATCAGGTTAAGCTGGCAAAAGACTATGGTCATGCCACAGTGTATTGGAGGCTTGAAGATGACACTCTCAGTGAAGATGAAATTCAAGCAATTTTTGACAAAAACAGCAGCTATTTAAGGTATAATTTTAAGTTGCAGTGGTCATAGCAGTAATGTGGCCGCAGACTAAGTAAACCCCCTTATTCTTATATCTACAGATTAAATACATTGGAACCACAGTAAACACCCACTATGAAACAGATTCTTTTTTAAGTCATGATTTTATTTCATTATTCGGACCATTCAATAAACCCTACACCAAATGGAGAACCCCATATAACTGGCACATGCTTTTTTGGGGCTAGAGAGTCTGTTATATATGTGGAGGCTACGCTATAATAAGGTTTGTCCATTTAGAAATCAAGAAATTTCGATTTTGTGGGGTAAAACTTTCTGATGTGCATATATCGTACATGTAGTTAGTAGAGGGAGATGGTGTCGGGGACAACCAAATAAACTCACTTATATTCTCTTTACTTTATTTCTTGATCACAAACTCTCCGTAGTAATAGTACACTCGCATCTCAACTCTAGAGGCACAACCCCCTTTTTTACCTATCTCGAATTACAACATGATCACATAACAAAACTAAATATGTAACGTAATACAGTATTATAAAGTAACGCAATCTTGCGGGTTTTCTACTTCCGGACAATGGTTATGAATCTTAAAGGACATGAACAATTGGTGCCTTCTGATGTTAAACAATCCTGTAATGTGATTTATGAGATTGATGAATACTACATATTCAGGAACAAATCCATTATTGATTTATTTGAATCAAAGCTATTTTATTCACTTTTTTAAATCTTTGTCTTTCTCACTTTGCATGTTCTATTGCCATTATACCCTGAGATCTGACAAGTGGGGACTAAACTCTCTAGAGAGCAGAGCTCTATTGAACAATCTCTGTGGGCTTACAAAGCAAGCATGATAGTATTGGTTCGAATTTGCATCAATGCTGTGAATTTTGAAACGATCGAAAAGCGGTGGTATTTATGCAGAAAGCAACAATATTCTTCATTTACTCCATATATTCTTCGTTTACTCCATATAACCTATTCTCTTGTACTGTACCCTTGACTTCTGCACCTACACAACAATGTGAAAAAAACAAAAAAACAAACAAAAAACAGACAAGGACTTCAGCCTTAGACGTTCGGCAGGTTTTGTAACCATTCTCTCTATTAACTATGGTACAATAGTCTATGGTATTTTTTTACACATTTATTGTTCCGTGTACAAGTTTTTTTTACACATTTATTGTTCCATGTACAAGTTTTTTTTACATTATTCTTTTTTTCATTTTTTTAACATTATACTTGTTACATCTGATTTTTTTTGTTTGCTTTGTCTTTCTTATTATTTTTCTTTTCTTTTACATTTTCTTTTCTTTTACATTTCAAGTACCCATGAATTTACGGATACATGTACACATCACACTACACACAAACACACAAAGAATGAGGCATATACAATACTCTATGGCAAATTTTCTTTGTCTTGAGATAAGCAATACTGGCTGAAGTCGATGCTGTTTCCATGAGGCTTTAGATTTCAGCTTCTGTTGTTGAAGGGGAGAGATGTAAGACATTATAAATGCCACACATTTCTAAAATTTGTAAAGATTAAAGATTAATGTTTCCTTGTGTCCCTTCTCACTAATGAATACAAAACATTGACATCAATATCAATATCAGTGACTAGATTTGCAGCCTTACATGGCCAGGATTTTATTTGCCATTTTGCTCTTTTTTCATTTTTTTTCTCTCATTTGAGGGGACATATCAATTAAGTTATGTTCTGGCCCCCAATCATAGGCGATACATTAATTGTCAATATTTATTTATTTCAGGCAATCTCTACCATCGTACCACTCTCTTTTTCATACACCTCAACTAGTTTTCACCAAAGACAGAGAGGCACAGTATTTGACTGATTTACACAGACTGTTAGATAGCAAAGACAAATGAATATGCTGCAGAAGAGGCGTGGCCATTAGACACCAAGAGGAACATGAAAATGCCACAATAGGGGCGTGGCCGTTAGACATCAAGGAAACATGAATATACCACAGTAGGGGCAAACTGTCCAAAAAGTTAAGTACATTTTACAAATTACCCGCAGACCAATCACAGCTCTTTAATCCGATACTTCGAGCTTAACAAGCAAATGTCCAGCCAACAAAAGGCATTCTTGGCTATGCGAAAAATACAACACATGATTTCCTAAGGGGATAGGCTTGCTAAGACATTAATTACTCAAAATGGTCTAAAACCTTATAGTATTCAAATACTTTTTTTGCCGATTTAGAGGTCTTAGAACTCCTTTCCCCCGGGGAGGGGACTCTCCAAAAAGTAGAGGGGGTGATCTTCACCTCTTTTAGGGTATAAAGTTTTGACCAACTGATACCCCTTAATAGTCCGGCGGATATGTGTTTGAATTGCGCACTTTTTGCTAAAGTTACCAATTTTAGCCCAGTGATAGTTTTTAATACCCTTTTCAAGATAGGTTATAGAGCCAAGCTCAGGTTTTAATTTCTAATTAATAAGGAGAATTGATTTGGCCGCCATTTTGAACCGGAAGTAAACTACCTTTTTATAAAAAATAAATAAACTTGCACATTTTGATACTGTTTTTCTCTAGACAACTAATATAAAAGTCAATGAATGTATTTAAACCCAATATTTTTGAAAATAACCGTAAATTTGTCATTTTTTGGGACTTTAAAGGTGATAGCCACCTTTAACCGGAAGTAGTCGAAAGTAAAACCTCGGACGTTTATTTCATCCCGCGCCCTCTAGCAAAAGACACCAATTTTATTGCAGTTGTAGGTTGAAATAACCTTCATAAGATAAGCTATGGTGCCAAGATAAAATCGGCTTGTATCGCCGATTAATATGGTTTATTATAATTGCAGCAATTTTGCACTGGAGATTAAATTTGGCATTTTTGAAAGCACAGAGGTGCACATCTTGTTTAAAAGTCTACGACTAAAATATTCATGAAATCCATTTAATACTTGTAAAAATAAAAAAAGGCAAAACTGATTAGGTTTCTTTTTTAAACCGGAAGTAGGTTCCCAAACCTGTTTCTGCACACTCTAATCAAACCAGATTAATGCATATACAAATAAGCAATGAAGCGTTAAAAAAAAATAGAATTGCACAAATGATAAATGCACCAATTTGATATAACGAAAATGTTTTCTTTCTATGTGAGCCTCGGCATTTTGTTAAAAATTAGTGAAATCTTAGTCAGGCTGGACGTAAGTAAAAATAGATTCTTATAAAACAAAAAGAGTGTGGTTCATAATACGTCGGCCTAACGTAATAACAAACTCCGATGAGAATTGTTTTTTTAATTTATTGCAGTTCAGATATCTTACAGCTTTATCATTAAACGATTCAATGGAGCTGCAAAGGGCTGAACATTTCATGCTGGCTTGGGTGCAAGTGCAGCGTGCTGGGCAGCCTATCTTGCATCTAATAGTTCTTGGTTCCTCATCTAATAGTTCTTTGGCTTTCTTTACACGCCTTGGAAAGCTCTAGTAGCGTTTGTCCAAAGCGGCTATGGCATACTGTTGTCCATTGTGCTAAAAAGACGGAGGCATTGAGACAGGGAGGAGTGCTTGCCCCCAACAATGGCCTGCTTGAAAGGCAGCTTTCTTGGTGTGTTGTATGATAGCTGCCTTCGTCGGTAGAATGACATTAAATGCTGTTCCTTTCTTCGACTCTCTGTACTTGTTCGGTCGTATAGAAGCAGTGGAAAGCGCTCAAGTGTTGCCAAACATTCTGTCTTTTATCTTAACTGGCCTGAAGGCTAGCTGTCGAAGACCATCTGTGGCTTCGGGGAATACAGCAAGTACTGTCTTATCCCCCTACCCGCACAACAGGATACAGTATCACCTGTAAATGCATGAAATTCTAATTGGCGAGATACTCCTTTGACTCTTCTGTAGAAAAAGGAAGAAAGGCAAGAAGAGTGATAAGCGCACACCCGAGGCCACCAGATTAACAGTTCCTACTGTTAGAAACTGTTCATCTTGTAGCACATTCATGTGTGCGGTCGTTTACAGACGTTGAAGTCAATTGGTGGAGCGGCCCGCTCCCGGGGTACTTGGTATCCCCACCAGGCTTGTCACATAAGCAATTGCTTTTGTCTCCTTTCTTTTCTCTTGATCCAGCTATTGAGCATGAATGTTTGGTATACTTGGGCTGGTTATATGTGTCTTTTAAATCATTTGACGACTTTCGAAAATTGTGAGTATCGACGCGTGACTTTTCACTTTCGGATTAAATTATCGGCCATTTTAATATCCCGAGATAATCCGTGTTTAAATGGGATTTTCTTTTGGCTCCATAGCTTATCTTGAAAAGATGACCCTAAACTACTCCTGAAACAAGTTTTTTTTAAATATTTTTGTTAAAAGGCGCAAAGTGAAACAAGCGTGCCAGTATTTACTCTTGACTACTTCCGGTTCAAAATCGCTGTCCCTGTAAAAGTTACAAAAATGAAAAAAATCTTGTTACTTTAAGAACTCTTTTGTTTAGATGCATTCTCTGACTTATATTTTATTTGTCTATGAGTAAACTTTCTTAAAATGTGCGAGTTTATTTATTTTTTTGGAAAAAAGTTAGTTTACTTCCGGTTCAAAATGGCAGCCAAATCAATATTCATTATTAATCAGAAATTAAAGCCGAACTGAGCTTGGCTCTATAGCCTATCTTGTAAGAGGTATCAAAAACTATCACTATGCTAAAATTGATATCTTTAGCAAAAAGTGCGCAATTCAAGGTAAAATCTGCACATATCTGTTGAACTATAAGGGTTGTTGAAAGATATTTATAGAATTCGACCAACTGCTATTCCTTAGGGGTGTTAAAATGTTTTTTTTTTCCAATTTTGCCATCCGTCACAGTATAAAATTCGACCAACTGCCATCTCTTAGGGGGTCTTTTTCGATTCTGCTATCTCTTAGAGTACAAAATGTCCTTAAACCACACCCAATTTTCTATCTCTGTGGGATAAGAATTTATGTTGATCCACCAAAGGTGCTCAGGGTAAAAATCCATTTTGCTTACGATCACCCCCCTCATGGGGGTCACATCCCTCCCCCCTGGGGTTACATACCTCCCCCCTGGGGTTACATCCCTCCCTCCTGGGGTCACATCCCTCCCCCCTGGGGTTACATCCCTACCCCCCTGAGGTAGTAACAAAACACACCAATAAACATAATATGTCGATAGAGAGCGTGCAGTACTTGTGCAATAGACACATTTCAACGCCAGAAAATGACACATTTCAACGCCAGAAAATGACATATTTCAACGCCTGTTCAATTCTGTTTCGAAGCCCTGTTGTGTTTTTGAAATTAGTATAATGGTTTAATTTCATATCTAGAGAATAAGTCTGTTATCCCGAGGCAATCGCTACAACAAGAGATTATCAAATTACAAATGAAAATTCGATCTCGCATAATTTTTCTTCCCTTGGCCAGGTGTGCAATTTTGCCAATAAACGATAAAATAGAAAAGTAATACGCTTTTCCTAAATAAGGTTAAAATGAAGATTGGCTTCGGGGAAAATCTCGTTAATGAGTCAAACCTTCCTACTCTAAGTGGGGTAACTCTATACTTAGTTAAGATGTCTTGATTGTAACCGCTACCGATGAAATATAAAAATTGTACAGATGGCCACTTGCCCGGTAAAAGTCTGCTTATTTTTGGAAACCGTGGAAGCTTTCTGCTTGTAACGAATTGCCGGTGTTTCCAGTGTGTAAGTACTACCCTTTTTTACGTTTATGTTAAACGGATTTTAATAGCAGCCTCGCTTAGGATGCCTTGAGGTGCGATGTTTATCTGTAATTTCGCTCACGATAAAAAGGAGATCTTTTGAAAATAAGTTCAAAATTTCGTATTCAATGGCTGTTATTTTGTTGGGAGAATACTTATATGTTTAACACGGCTAATACGTTATATCACTTAAACGCAAAAAAGGGGAAAAAGTCGGAGACCTGTACAAAACGATGGGGTTTTGTAGAGATAAGGCCTTCGAGGAAATCTGTTTATAGTTTTTATTTGCTGAATTGTTTTTAGCCGCTTTAAATAGGGACCTTAAGCAAGGGCGACGGCTAGGACAACGAGATCAAAAGACATGCGTTCGCGTTTGACCATCAATTCCAATTTAAGTGCAATAAAATTAGCAAAACAATATAGTCATAGACATAAAAATATACCAAGGACATCATTTCCACTGTAGCGAACGTAGTTAGAGGAGTTTATAGTCCAACGTCCGCGTCTTCAATTAACAAATTGGGAATTTTCACGTCTTAGTTTGGTGGAAAACGTATGAAAAATGTATCAGACACGAACGCATTTTCTCATTTTCACGTGCTGATTCAATTCTGAACCAAATTCCATTGTTTTCTGCTGTCCCGTCGTCCACGTTTCCGTCGTTGTTGCTCAAGGTCCCTGATGTAATACTTTGACATTGTCTCGCCCTCTGCTCCACAGTTGACTCGAACCTACAAAAGGTGATCGAAAACAGTTATCGAGAGCTTGTTTATCGAGGGTGAAAATATCAAATAAAGTGGTGGTAACGCTCGAGTAACAGTTACCGCAACCTCATCTAAGAACCTAGAATTTTCAAGATCAGGCTGAATAGGTTCTTATGAATCAAGGTACCTTTTAAAAAACTAGGTTGTCTTAATTCTTAATAGTCACTATAACAATAATAATCAATGCTGAACACAACATATAAGCCCTTGTGGTATTGAACTTCAATGTACCAATTTGTGAAAAGTATTTTCTTCTCTCCCTCTTATTTTGTTCTTTATCTTTATGGTTCTTATACGGCTCTGTTCAGCATGTTAAATAACAATATAAAACAATATTTGAGAGTGATAAGGATATCATGATAGTATCCCTTAATTTCAGATCTAGTCCGTCAGCTTTATTTCGTCCAGTTTGCAATCTGACACGACGCAACATGTTCAACATTTCACTTTTAAAGAGTCTTTAAAAGTGAAATGTTACTCTGTGATTCCAAAACAATGGACAAAAAGCTCTTTCCGTGAAATCTTAGATATTAAAAAAATTGAATATCCCTTCACCCCGAGGAAAATAAGGCTTAAGACATACGTTGAACCGAACATGTACCTCATTCAGTCGAACCTATTGCTTTGGAAAATAGGTTCATGGAAGGAACAACGTATACCGCGTTCGAGTTAGCCTCCCTCGCAGGCGTTATCTACTTAGTTCCTAATCAGTTCCTAATGGTAAGGGGGGTGTTAATTTTTAAATAACAAAAAAAAAAGACGAAATTATCTATTTTCTGTATAGAATACGGCTGGAAATACGCCAGCCAATTTATACGCCAATTTATATCGATTTTTGCGCTATTTAGCGGATTTAGCTAAATTTCTATTTGAATCATTACTTGTATTTGAGTCATTACTTGTGCAAAACATTTAAAAGGCAATCCTAATAGAAGCAAAGACTCATGGTCTTTACTTCAATTCAGATACCTTCTCAAAATCATTCAGTACTATTTGCAAAGATTGATGCTATGTGTTCCTAGTTTGACCGCAGAATGACTTCTTAAATAATTATATGTAACTAGCTACACCAAAACCTAACTGCACGACATCTAAAAAAATACGGACAGTTGGATAGAAACTGGACTAGAAGTGACCGGGATATAATTAGAATCATCCGAAACGAGTGGAATTCATCCAAATTCATAGGGATTTGCATCATTTTTAGTCTCGGTGCCTAAGGGCCGAATACTATTGTCATTGTCGATGTCCGTGATGTGATGTGAAGTTTGAAATCGAGGCTGCACGTGTTCATAGCGTGATCTTAGCCTCCATACGTGACCAGCCGGTAAAGTAATTCCTTTGCTATTTTATACACTATTTTAGACACTATAGGTTCTATTGGCTCGTCTATATGGGGGAGAAGACACAATAGAATAGCTGAAAGAAGGAGAGTTCTACATGTTACATCTTCTAACTGAGATACTACTTTGGTAATTGTCTTTTAAACGACAAAAGAAACAGAGAAACCAAAGCAGAAAAACAGCTACGCTATAAAAAAAACTACACTCAAAATATTTCCTTCACTTTTCTCTGCCTTATTGGGGGCCCTGTGTTTATAGTGTTTGGCAGGAAATTCATGGGAGTTCGCACGTCCACATTCAAGCCAAATGCAATCAAAGTTTTTTACCAACACGTTTGTATGGGCATTGAAAAGCACGAATCCTTGCTTCGTCGGCCCGGTCTTGATTTTTGGTAATGTTTTTGGTGGTGAGTTCCATACTATTTTTTGTGAAATGTTTGTAGCTAACTTACACTGATGATCGGCTAAGCTTGAGATTTGTTTTGTCATACTTTACTTATTTACGAAGAAATCATGGACCGACAGGATATCAGAACTGAATCTAAAAACAAATGGAAGTTGAAAGTGGTTTAGAATCAGTTCTATAGCTTAATCTAATAGTTAAGTATCTAATCGATATTATTGTGGCAGTTTTAAAACCTATTTGAAATGATTGTTTACAAAAGGCATGCGCTTTTGATGGCTTCTTTCGTGTCGTGCAAGACTGCAAGACGCAAACAAAAGTCTTCAAAAAGTGATATCCTGTCAACATTGTGCTTTATTATTATTTTTCTCCTGAACATAAAAAGTTCTGGACGTAAATGGTGCTTTTGGCTGTGAGTTAGAAATACTTTTTGGGTCTCTGTGGAGAGCTAGCTCCAAAATGGCGCGTTTGCGAGTGCTTTCTCCACAGGTAGCCCAGGCTCACGTTGAGTGTAGGTTTATTACAGAGTTTGTATGAGCGAACAAATCTCGTTGAAACAAATATGCTGATTTGAAAATAAAACAGTAGCTTGAAGTTGCTACTACTCAAACCCGCCATCATTTGCCATTTTAAGCTGTTTTAGCCGCTGCGAATTTTTCCCGTCGCCTTCTGTATATAAAATAGACAAGGTTGCAAACTCCGACAACTGCGTTCGCTCGAGCAATTAGCATATAAAACTCGTGAACCTCGCAAGAACAAGCGATTTGATTGGTTGAGAAACTCGGGATAAAATGCAATATACATCTCCTAGGAGGTATACTATTGTATATAGTTGAATTACGGATATCCAAACCCACTTTTGAGTAAGAAAAAATGAAAAGTCACTTTGTTTGAAGAAAAACAATGTTCGATTTTTTTTTTTCGTAAACAGTTCAGAACACTTTCTGGGGCGGCGCATGTATCACTCTTTCTCATGCCCAGTTCTATCGCCTGTTGTCACTCCACAGACACCCCAAATGGATGATCAACAGCGCAGACTTTTTAACAAAGTGAGTGGGTCTCAATGTGGTAAACCGTAAAAAGTCAAAACAAACAAGCTTTAAATCGTAAATATGAGGAACAAAATAACAGTTATTTTTTATATACTGAATTTGTATTATGTTGGAGTTAAAAAGTGTATTAATACACGCTTTTTATTTTATTAGCGATTCCCGTGAAATGATCAGGAACCGTCAATCTTAATCCGATTTGTGATAAATCAATTCATTCTTCTAGAAGTGTAGTTTTAGCAAATGCTATCGAGAATTTGTCTTTAGATTAAAGTGGCAAAGGCTTAAAGTCCCATTTATTACGTCCGGTGCGTTTAAATGAACAAGGAAATAGTCCTGCATGTAAGTGGTTCATTGATATTTTGTTTTCACTTATCTTAAAAATTGCCTGCTAGCAGAGGCACGGGAAAATGAGCTAACAAGCAAGGTTGACTCAAGAAAACAAGCTTAAATTAAGGTATGATGTATTAATAATTTCAATCTTTTTCATGTTCGTTTTTCTCAAGAAAACAAGCCCAAGTTCAGGTATGATGTATTTATAATTTTAGTCTTTCATGTTCGTTTTTCTCAAGAAAACAAGCTTAAGTTTATAATTTCAATATTTTTCATGTTCGTTTTTCTCAAGGAAACAAGCTCAAGTTCAGGTATGATGTATTTCTAATTTCAATCTTTTTCATGTTCGTTTTTTCAAGAAAACAAGCTTATGTTAAAGTATGATTTATTTATAATTTCAATCTTTTTCATGTTCGTTTTTCTCAAGAAAACAAGCTTAAGTTAAGGTATGATGTATTTATAATTTCAATCTTTTTCATTTTCGTTTTTCCCAAAGAAAACAAGCTTAAGTTAAGGTATGATGTATTTATAATTTTAGTCTTTCATGTTCGTTTTTCTCAAGAAAACAAGCTTAAGTTAAGGTATGATGTATTTATAATTTCAATCTTTTTCATGTTTGTTTTTCTCAAGAAAACAAGCTTAAGTTAAGGTATGATGTATTTATAATTTCAATCTTTTTCATGTTCGTTTTTCTCAAGAAAACAAGCTTAAGTTAAGGTATGATGTATTTATAATTTCAATCTTTTTCATGTTTGTTTTTCTCAAGAAAACAAGCTTAAGTTAAGGTATGATGTATTTATAATTTCAGTCTTTTTCATGTTCGTTTTTCGAGTGTGTTTTTCCCGAAAATTACTGCCGTTTGCTCGTCTATATTAGTTTAATTGTGTAATGTCTGCCCAAAACTCATATTTAGCTTGGTGATAAATTGCCTTTACATCGAGTTGGGATGTCGGAAGATTGACTTTATTAAAGAATCAGCTCAGTTAATTTACCTTTAACGTCCGGTGTTTTCATTTAGCAAGATTGTATTTGTGTTAAACATTTTATCATTTGTGTTTTTTCAACCGGATTTGTGCACGGTCTTCAATAATCTTACTTTACTATCTCTCCACTTCATGATTCCGTGCGAGTTCAATAGAATAACGATTTGGTAAGTGTCTATTGATAAAAGCTTATCGGCTTTGGGATCCAGAAATATTCGGATTTGGTTTAGCTTACGCCCGTTTTACCGCTTACATTTTTAAGGCATGACTCTTCGTTATCGAGAAATGGATGAAAAATATGTGCATTTTCGTCAGGCTATATTGGGAAAGCGCCTGCAGTTCATGTACGCACCGAGTGTCAGTTTTTCTGTCCAAGAGAAATAGTTTCAGGTTTCATGTATATACGAACTCCAACTGAACAACTTTCTTCAAAAGCCTCTAAGAAAAAAATAATAAGAGATTTGACTTAAGCTGAGTCCGGTGCAGCTGTCTCACAACCTTAAAATCGAAACCGATTGGGGTGAATGGTTTCAAAATGTGTATAGACATTGAACAGGAATCGCACATTACAAGATTTCAAAAAGAAAAGAAGGGTGGTTTCAATGTAAATGTCAGCACTTATCCTTTTTCTTGTATAGGTGAAGTAAGCTCAGAGTGTACGTCTAGTCTTGTGTTCACCCTTTTCGCTTCATAGATGCTCGAGAAGCTTGCAATTCAGTTGTTGTGGGCAGAATTAAAATATAAATTTTTTTCAATCGCACCGTTTTTCTAACAAGCTTATAGCGAATTTAAGATTTGCGACGGTGGAGGCACGATGACGGCAGACAGAGCGAAAAGAGGCAGTGAAAAAATGCATTTTCAAGTAATCCACCTGCCATCGCTTTTATTTTTCTGAAAAAAACTTTGAGTTGAAAAAACATATCACTTTCAGAGACACGCAAATATTTCTACTATAGAGATCACTGTTTTTTCCTATTATTACTGATTTCATCCGCAAGCTGTTCAGTTTGTGGTTTCCTTTCACTCGAGAGACCTCATGGAAAGCCTCTATACAAGGCCACATCTGCTGGACGGCTATCAAAACTGGAGAAAATGGCCATAAACAATTCTGTATTACCTTCGAGTATCGATGTGAAATCTTGACAAACGGCAAGAATCATGTGGGCAACGTGGATCCCGCAGCCTTTTGTAAAGTCATATAAGAAAATGATGAGAGAAGAAACTGTAGTGTTTTAAAAAAGACACAGTACGGTCTTGCGAGAAATAGAGGTTATGGTCTGTTTGTATGAGAAAATATTATAAACTTTAGTGTTTTAAAAAATGACAAATAGTTTTTTATGAAAGACACACCACGAGCTCTCGAGAAATCGTGACAATTTTGTTTCACAGCGGTTAAACATAATTAATGGCTATTAAAAATTAATGAGTTTTGGAAGTACTTAGCAAGTTATTTCTACTAGTTATTTCTAATGGCCTCCACTCAATCGCCCTCGCCCCAAGGTTTTTCAGACCATTTAGAAACAGCATCGAGAGTTATGGGTAATTTGATCAGCTATAAAACCACTTGTTTTGTTTAGGTGAAGCGAGAGTGATGCTCGTCCACGTGATTTTCACGTGATCAACATGCCGTTTGGAGCAGGGCATTGTGTGGGGATCCCGTCCCCACTGGAGGTGTCCTTGACGAATCTTTCGCTGTCATGTATCTTCATGGTCTTCACCTTAGTCGGGAATATTCTGGTTATCATGGCAGTGGTGGTCAACCCGTACAAAGACCTGCGCTCTCCCTTCACTTTACTTATTGCAAACCTCGCGGTGGCGGATTTCCTAGTGGGTGCGCTTATGGAACCGTTGTCTATCTATATACATTACCGCGAATCGAAAGGTAAGAAAACAAGAAAAAATGCCTGTTAGTATTGTAAAAGGCTTAGGCCTAGCAATGCTGCCAGCTCTGCCCGTTTTGCAAAAACTCTTGCTAAGTCTGCATATTTGTGGATAGAAAGACCGTTGACATAAAAAAAAAAATGTTAATAGGTGCACCTACTCTAGAGAAACCATTATAAGTACTGTTTTTGTAGTTTTGAACGCTTCATGTAAAAGTTATCAGAAGCCGATGAGCGTGTGTTGTAGGTGTGTACACTTTTGATATCCGTGAATAGATCGATTATGTTACTGGGAGCATTTTTATTTCGGACATCGTGTATTTGGCAGCATATATTTTCATAAAAAAACAAAAATTAATCGGTCAAATATCAGCATCAAGAAAAAGCGGGATTGCATGTTCTCTACGTTCAGCGAAGTACATGAAACGAATAACACGTTTTTGTAGAAGCAGAATTCTAATGATACAGAATTCAAATGACACTTATCCGCAGATCCCCATACTGTTAGAGCATAGAAGATATAGGGTGCAGTTAAGGAATTGTATATCTGTAAGAGTATCTTGCGTGGAAGAAAAACACACTATTCTACCACCACTCCTATCTTAGTTCCTTCCGAAATACAATCACTCAAACTTACATCAATCACATTCTTTTGTCCCTTCACGTAGCTCTTGTCCAGTATATAAACACACCATAACCTCCACTCCAAACCACCCCCACTGTACCTCCTCTTCCTTTGCAATCCTCTAACCCCCCCCCCCCCCCCATTCTCCTAGCTTCCCGTATACCCTTTCAGTATTTAATAATCTAACTTTTGCGCCTGTCCTCATAGATGACGTCACCACGTTCCATGAACGAAAAAGCGCACGAGACGCAGCCGAGCTGTGACGTCTTCTGTACATATATATTAAAGCCGCATTGTCACCATTTTACTTCCGGTCGATTACGTAACGGAAAACGCGAAAAATATTTCAAAACATTGAAAGCAGTGTGTCTATTGGAAGTTTCTTTGCGGATGTGACTGCTAATTCTGAGCGGATGATAAATATCTCGGATTCTAATAGATTCTTTTGTCTTTTAACGGTTGAGGTTTCCGTCGGACCTCCGGAAGTAAACTGGTGACAATGCGGCTTTAAGAGGCCATCCGCACAAAAAAATCCATAGCCATTTGTTTTACACAGCAATCAAAATAGTTTTGGGGAGCACGTGCGCATGCTGACACCAAGCGTGTCTGTGTCCTCTAATAACACATGGTCCCTTGACCATCAGAGCCTGTAATTTACGAGTGTAGTTGTATAAACAAAATACTCTTCCTACCCCAGGCCTCAGTATCCAGATGGCGTGGCTCTCCCAGACGACCTACTTTCTTTGCTGCACCGCATCGCTCCTCAGCCTTGCCGTCCTGACCGTCGACCGCTACCTGGCCATCACCAGGCCCGTGTGGTACCGCGCAGAAGTCTCCTTAAAACGCGTCCTCTTGACCTCGCTCGCGACGTGGGTCCTGTCCATGGCAATCACTTCATTATACTTCTTGGTCGGCTTTGTATCGTACGCATTTATGTTCGCAAACGTCGCCATTCTCTCTACTTTCCTCGTCTTTATCTTCACTTATGTACGGGTATTCCAGATACTTAAGGAACAGATGGAAAATTTGAGTGCCATGGAAGGTAAAAAAAAAAGAAATAAAGACATGATAATGATAATAATAATAAAAATGATAGTGATAATAATAATAATAATAATAATAATAATAATAATAATAATAATAATAATAATAATAATAATAATAATAATAATAATAATAATAATAATAATAAAAATGATAATAATAAAAATGATAATGATAAAGAAGTTAATTCAAACCTATTACATTTACGACTGAATTAAAGGCTGATTACATCAATAAATATTGAATGCGCAAAGAATGGTGCCTTAACAAATAGGCTGGGTAGTATAATGCATTAATCAAAATATATATTGCAGATTTTTTTAAAAGGTTTTTAAGGAGTTTTTATTTTATCTCATCTTTTTAATATCTTTAGCTTCGTGCGAATATCCTCCTGGTTATTGCTTTTCTAAAATAAGTGGTTAATTTAAGATTAATGCTTCGAGATATTGGTTAAATCTATGGGTGCAGGGCCGTATCAGGGGTGGGGCACGTGCCTCTCAAATATCCTTAAATAATATTATATATAATATCCTTAAATATTAACATATAAAATATCCTAAAATATTATTATATATAATATCCTTAAATATTAATATATATAATATCCTAAAATATTATTATATATAATATCCTTAAATATTATAAGGAAATGACCAGTAGGCTGTGCCTCCTAATGTTTTCTTAATGTTTCTGTATCGTGACCCCCAATAATTCGAGGCCTGCTACGGCTATAGGGTAGATTAATGGCTAGTTCTTAGTTAGATTATCTGTGAAGCGCGCAGAAAAGGCTGTTTAGGGGCCATAAAAGCATTTAAAATTTATTTATTTTCTTTTTCTCTCAGGGGTCAACGCGGCCGCCGAGCGACGCCATATCGATCGCGAGGCCCGTATCACCCAGACTTACATGACTGTACTTATCGTATTCCTCGCTTGCTATGTCCCGTCATGCATCATGATCTACCTTATGAACATGTGCAGTACGTGCTCCTGCGAGCTCATTCATTGGTTCAGAGATCTACAGTATATCCTGGTGGTCGTGAATTCTCTGATAAATCCGCTGGTATACGCGATAAGGATGCCGAACTTCCGCCGAGCAATACTGGTAAGAGCTTTATTGTTTACTTTTAAAGAATGTAGAGCAGCTACTCATTTGTTACCATTTGCACTTGGATTATGGTCGATTTACCAGGGAATTTATAAAATACCCATCCCATAAATGAGTTCTGATACTTAATTAAAGGTATTTGATTTGAAATATTCCGTTACTCGCTTGAAGTAGCCGTCGTGATAGGGTGTTTTGTCGTTACTTGCTTGAAGTAGCCGTCGTGATAGGGTGTTTTGTAGTTACTTGCTTGAAGTAGCCGTCGTGATAGGGTGTTTTTTCGTTACTTGCTTGAAGTAGCCGTCGTGATAGGGCGTTTTGTAGTTACTTGCTTGAAGTAGCCGTCGTGATAGGGTGTTTTGTAGTTACTTGCTTGAAGTAGCCGTCGTGATAAGGTGTTTTGCCGTTACTTGCTTGAAGTAGCCGTCGTGATAGGGTGTTTTGTAGTTACTTGCTTGAAGTAGCCGTCGTGATAGGGTGTTTTGTCGTTACTTGCTTGAAGTAGCCGTCGTGATAGGGTGTTTTGTCGTTACTTGCTTGAAGTAGCCGTCGTGATAGGGTGTTTTGCCGTTACTCGCTTGAAGTAGCCGTCGTGATAGGGTGTTTTGTCGTTACTTGCTTGAAATAGCCGTCGTGATAGGGTGTTTTGTCGTTACTTGCTTGAGGTAGCCGTCGTGATAGGGTGTTTTGTCGTCACTCGCTTGAAGTAGCCGTCGTGATAGGGTGTTTTGTCGTCACTCGCTTGAAGTAGCCGTCGTGATAGGGTGTTTTGTCGTTACTCGCTTGAAGTAGCCATCGTGATGCGTGTTTTGTGTATAGTGGGTATAGTGCGAAAGTGTGTAAAATTAGGGGCGTGTCTAGAGAAAAAAAGCGAGGTGGGGTCAGGTAGTAATCCTGAGCACGGATCAATTAAATTCAAATCGGCATCCTTTGATGTAATCACACAATAACATTTATTGCGCCCATAAGGAAAGCTTACTGACACATCCGACGAGAAAACCTTTGTTAAATGGCGTTACGTCGATGCAATAAACTACTTGGTTGTTATATTGCGCGCGGTGGAGGGGGCGGGAGGCATAAAGCGGACTTTTTAGAATAGACATCTCCTCACCCCTCTTTAATTGTTTTTATATTTGAGCGGACCTTTCACTCGAGTGGGATGGCTCACCCGAAAACCTCGAACCTCCCTACGGGGTAGTGACTGTGCTGGTAGGCGTGTATATGACATGTTTTATTTCTTGTTATCTTCCAGGCAATGTTTAAGGTCTCTATGTGTTGCCATAGTAACATTGTAAGACCTCCAGAAGATTTGAATGCTTCCACAATCGCCACCCAGTCTGTCTTCATCACAACTTCTTAACAAGATACTTGCACGTATAAACACCAGGATGCGTACATATAGATAAAGTGGTTTCATAAACCCAAACACACCCGTTAAGTGAACTATAATAAAGTGTAATAGTATAAAAAGATCTGGGCGCCCGTTACAATAGCCCCAGCTTTTTCGCGCAGCCTTTCAAACAGAACAAACTACGAACGAGTTCGCGTTTTCGCGCAGCCTTTCCAACAACGAGTTTGCGTATTCTAGGATAGAAAACACTGAAATTCAACATAACCGGCAGATTTGCAGGCTAGGTACAGAGTACCACTAAAATGAATACATAAAATCTAATCTAATACAGCCTAATAGGAGACTATGGATAATATGCAGTTGTAGATCAATCAAGCAATCGCTTTATACATGTTACGCTTTATGCATTTTAAACCGCGTTCAAGTGAAAATAAATGTACTCAGAAAAGTGGGTTAGCCCTGACCCCTCAGCCCTGTATGTGTACTTTTGCCTCGTGTCCACTTCCCGATGTTAGAACTATTTCTAAACGATAAACATGTTTTAGTCAACTAATAAAGGTTGGTTCTAACTAGGGTAGCAAAAAAGCAAGCGCAACACAGGTGACAACACAGGTATTTAAAAGGCACAACTTAAACCCAGTGCATGCCGTGCAAGTAAGAATGTAAGTAAGACTGCAAGTAATACTGTAAGTAAGACTGAATCATTTAGCTATTCCGGCCACCCTGAAAACGCAAAAGTATCGACAATTCGAGACATGCATTCGGCTGGATAATGATTCATCAAGGTAAGATTGGAAGTGCAGGCCCGTTTATACTTACAGTTTATTGAAAGACAAATCAAGCTTATGGTGCGAGAAGCAGTTCAAAGATCAATTATGTTGCTGCCTTGTGGTCTCTTTAAGCTCGTAACCAGTCTCTCGCTTAACGTCCACAAGGCGCGAGCCTTATCCGGGTCAGCGGCCTCGACAGACGGCTCACACGGTCGACAATTTATGAAATATTGGCCTCCAACGCCGTTCAGTTCTGGCGATACCGCACAATAAACAACAGTCGAGGCGGCTTGCTCCTGAAAGTGAAACAACCAGTTTCTCTTTGATAAAGATTTTAGGACGTGTGATTCAGGTGGGAGGGGGGAAGTGAATTGATCTTAGCTTTCGAGGAACTCTTAAGAAGGTCGCGAGGGAAGAGGGAGGAAAAGAAAGCAAAGAACGAGGAAGTAAAACAAAAAGGAAGCAAAGAACGAGAAGGAAGAGGAAGGGGTGAGAATGATGAAAGGAATACGAAGAAACAAGGACAAGAAGAGGAGTGAAAAGAAGCAAAGAGCGAGAAGGGAAAAAACAACGAGAAGGAAGAGGTAGGAGAAGGAAGAAAGGGGAAGAAACAAGATAATGTAGGAAGGATGTGGAGGAGAAACTAAGTGAAGGAGTAAATACAAGGTAGAAGAGATAGGAGAAGGAAGAAAGGGGAAGAAACAAGATAATGTAGGAAGGATGTGGAGGAGAAACTAAGTGAAGGAGTAAATACAAGGTAGAAGAGATAGGAGAAGGAAGAAAGGGGAAGAAACAAGATAATGTAGGAAGGATGTGGAGGAGAAACTAAGTGAAGGAGTAAATACAAGGTAGAAGAGATAGGAGAAGGAAGAAAGGGGAAGAAACAAGATAATGTAGGAAGGATGTGGAGGAGAAACTAAGTGAAGGAGTAAATACAAGGTAGAAGAGATAGGAGAAGGAAAAGGAGGACGAGAAGAAAACAAAGGAGCTGTAGGGAGAGGTGAAGAAAGAAAAGCGAGAATAATAATCTAGGAAGAATTGGATAGAAAATTCGCTGACCTTACAGTTGGACAGTCATTTAATTGTGTGTACTTACAGGTGTTTTAGCGAACAATCTTGCTATTCGAAATATTAACCAATAACACCACGACTTTCCATATAAGGAGGTATAGATCAGGTTCCCAGGATGCACTGCGTTGCACGTGACTCCCTCGCTACTTAGCCTTCGATTGAGCTCCATGGATAGCATGATGGAGCACAGTTTGGACTGGTTATACGCGAGGATAGAATGATACTTATCCCTTGAAAGTGGTACTGTTGATATATGCAGTTTATCAGAGTAATTCAGATCCTGAAATCTAGAAACCACAAAAGAAAGAGTAACGTGTGAGTGTTAAAAGCTTTGGTTTTGGTCGTCTTTCCATATTTAGGTGCTACGGGAGGGGTGGGTGGGGCGCTTATTCCCTTTTTCATAGAAACGCTAATTCGAAGCAGTGCACTCATTGAAACCTGGGCGCTGAAACGAGCAGCAGCTGTAGGAGGGTTTTAAAGAAGCGACCAAAAGTAAGAGCGAGTTCTTTACCGAGCATTGTACGCCCCCTCTCCTAAACCATGCCACATGCCTGCGGATCCCCAACGCATACTGACATATACCTGTGTGATTCTGAAGAAAGCATGACAATTCTTGCGGGTGATGATGAACAGAGCACGTCCTGGAGGAGCTTGATGAGTAGAAAGTGACCGAGGTAGTTTACAGCAAATGTATATTCAATATTATCCCCAGTGCACCTCCAGGGTCCCCCTAGCACACCAGCATTGCAGACCAGAACATGCAGAGGCCTGCAAATATTAAGACTCTCAATCCGCCGCCACTTTGTCATAAACATTTTTTTTTATCTGACTTCACCATAAACAACACAACAGGAACAAAAACACTTCCCCTTGTCCCCTTACATTAAAACATGTAAAATATGAACAGTTCAGCATACTTGAATGTACGTTTAGCATTACATATATGACTGGGAGGTCCGTATCATGAAATACCGTGACCGAGGTCTTGAAAATACCGAACGATCGGCCAAAGGCCAATATGCACGCGTTGCAAGATCATTGTGGCGGGAAATTGTCAAAATACAGGGAGTTCAAAGCCGATTTTCCTTAAAGTCGGTGATTCTAGATAAAATGGCAAATAAAATGCCGTTTTAACGTGAAACTTTATAAAGTCGGGAGAAAAAAGCCAGTTTGATGGCCAATCTGCAAATCGATCCCATATTTCGGGCTTAGAAGGTGAGCGGTCGGTATCGCGGGGTCCGGACCGTAGGATACCGGACCTCACGAGCCAATCAGAGCGTGCTATTTTCTGGGTACCGAACCCCGAAAAATAAATGAATGTACATATTTAAAACATTCATCCATATACCCCTATGCCTGTCCCTAACTGTGCTCCTACTTGTTTTAACCAAAATAACAATATCTTCATTAACCATTTTTGGTCTCACCTGTGCATGTTATATGCGCAATTTTGTAAGCAGTCTATAACTTACATCGACTTTTTCTTGAACTTGTCTACAAAATCATGTATACTTGCAAATGAAGCCAAGTCTACAAACATGACTTCAAGCTTACAGTCCTGAAAATTAAATGTTAAAATACCAACATCAGTCCTAAGGAACTTTGTAGCAATAGTACAAGGTATATTAATATGGCTGCGTGTGGGTCAACTTTGAGTTACAATAACCAGTTCTATTTCCCCTTCAAGTTTTGCCATAATTGCATTAAGGCCAGAATGCACAAGACAAAACAAGACAAAATGACAAGACAGTGCTAACCCCAAAACTACTGTAACCCAAAAAATCTTACAAAATTCTAATCTCTAGCCATCTTTGAAGACCCAAATCGACGTGGAGACCCGAAGTGGGGGAAGTGTGCACACCCATGTGTACACGCCCGGAAGCTCAAAAGATGACCAGAAAATCATATCTAGGTAATAGTGTGATACCTTATTGGTTTCCTTTATATGAAGCTCAGCCTTATGTGCCTTTTCCATATCCCTGCATGCCATTACAACATGTGCTCCATGTGCAGCTAGAGCACTAGCTGTCGCCAGACCTATGCCACTGCCTGCTCCTGTTACCATGACGACACGCCCATCTAAATTCTCATCCTTAAGGACATCATAAGTGGTGGAAGAAGCGTCATACTTTTGAGATATGTTTATGCGAGATGTTGATTCTTTTGATAACCTAGGGTCAGTAAAAGTTGTTTGGTGGTTGACAGTGCTGAAAATAAAATAATAAAAAAACAATGATTAAAAGGGAAAAGTACTATTAACCATGGCTTGCCTCTCTAGAAGGCAATTTATACATGAAGCTCTGAGTTTTTTTTTCCAGAAGGGGGTAGGGTAGTTGCTTTAAAGCAGCAGAGTGCAATTTTTTTTTCATTTGAATGGAGGCGCATCCGAGCACTAATCCCATCCCCTCCTGCCTGAAACATAACAACAGCTGATAGTTTAACAAGTTGATTTTAACATATTTAAACCCTAAGCCTAAAAAGGTTTGGTTAAGTTGGGTGATTCTTCAACAAATCAAAGGGCTCTGTGAGCCAACTCGTGAATGCAAATTTGTTTTTCTAGTTATTTTCTTGTGTGCATAAAACATATACAGGATGACTTTTGAACAAAGGATGAACACATCCAAGATGCTGGGATTACATAAAATGTCCTTGCTTTTCGATGTGATGAAACAACAAGAACAGTTTAATTTGATTATTTATTATTATTATAAAAATTAAAAAAAAAAGAAAAAACAGTAGGGATCAAACCTCCGGTCTCTGACGTCTTAGACAAGTGACAGAACCATATACCACCGAGGCATTGCCGAAGTAACCTCTGAGTAAAATAAGTTTTTATCCTAATTGGTATCTCACCGTTTGAACTGCTTTTGCTAGCATGTCAAATCTCGCCCTATTCTCTACGGAAACAGAAGTTAAATACCCGACATAATTAATCAAGCTACAGTCATATGTATTTTAAGCATGTCAACATTCTAGAAACCCGCAAAATGGTTATTGATCGTTTCTTGATGAATAAGCATGTTTGAACGAGTTTTGTTTGATATTTAGCACTTAACTTATAAAAAAAGAATTATGGAAAAAACAACTTATTAAAGTCCATACTATTTTTCTTGACCTTCAAACAGAGGCTTTCTTTTATTACCCTGCAAAGAAAGGCCCTGCTAACTGAGGCTTTTCCCTTGTGTTTCTCTGACTTTAAAATTTGCAGCTTTGGCTATCTGCTCTTTCAGCACAAAATCACTCTTTCAGCACAAATTCAAACAAATAACACGAAAACCCAGAGACATGAACACGTACTAGAAGAAGGAGAATTAAAAGCTTTGCTAGCATTTTATTTGTTTTGTAAACTAACAACTTGAATTGGACTGAACTGTAGAAAATCGATTGACGTCAGTGACGAAGGCGCATGCGCATGCTCAACCCACATCAAAGACTTTTCTGTAAAAACTAGCTTATATATACTTTACGGCTATAAAACGTAATGACTGTAGCGGTCACAGGTCGATGACAAGGCTCTTTTAGAGTACTAAGCTTTAACTGGAAGTTGGTCACCGGAAGTTTACAGGAAGATCTAAAAATTGCACAGAAAGACAGCAAAAAGTTTACAGATGATCGATCCAACGATCCAACGATCTGACAATAGAGTGACAGAAGACCCTCCAATAATGCTTTGCAAGCATTCACGAGTTAAAAATGTGAGCAATTCAGCATTGAAATCAAAACTGTCAACTATTTTTTAAAAAATCAGTTCATTTTCATAACATCAGTTTGCTCATAAAGCTTAAGTGTTTTTCTTCAGGTTATCTTGTTATAAAGGCTGAAATATCTTGCACATGTATCGACTTACTTGATGTAAAATACATCTCCTTTCCCATCTGACTGTTTTAGCCAACCAGCTGGAAGAGCTGAAATATGAGCATAAAATAAAACAAATAAGATATTAATTATTAATCAAACAAAAATGATAAATTACTAAAATTCATAAATCAGAATTTGTGATCATCCTTATCATCACTACCATTTTGTGTGTATACCTGTAACTAAAAGCCTGCACTATTCTACAAGCAAAAAAAGATTATTACCACCAGTGACTTTGCGGATTTTGCCAGTCTTCGGGTGCTGCCATTGAGTTGTCTTGGTCAAATGGCTAGAAATAAAATATGAACAACAGGAAAGTAGATATTACAGTGAAACATTCCTACCCAGGATTAGCTAATTGGGGGTGCACAGTTTTAGGTATATGGAAAAAGCATAGTAATTGTGAAGATCATTCAATGGGAAATAACCATATTTTTGCAGCCAAGGGGGGTGCACACACACCATGCAGACCCCCCCCCTGGTGTGTGTGCCTGAATAGTGTGAGGGTTACTTGAAACTACAATATTTACCCTACCCCCCCCCCCCCCCCGATCCTCCTCTGACAAATTACCATGCATTTGCATGTCAACTCAACTTTTTCCCAAGCCTAATTTTCTTTAAAATATATATACATTTGCTGTATTCTCCTGCATTAGCTATCTTGGTACTTCTAAAACATTCACTGTATTTTCTCGAGATTTTTCCTAAAGCAAGGTTGACAGCTCTATGCATTTGTCTATGAATCCACTTCACATGACGACTCAGATTTGTAAAGTTCCAGAGAAATTATAAACTTATAAGGTTATAATTATCATTCTCATATATTTATCACTTACTTTGCATAGTAAACTCTCCCTGTATCAGTAGTCCTTACTTCCCATTCTACAGGGAGTTCCTCGTCCGAGTCCTGACTAGAAAGACCTTCTTCTGCTAAACTCCCGTCATTTTGAATATCTACTTTATGTTGCCCATCGACAGACATGCTCTGTAAGCCCTAGCATCTAGAAAAAAAGAATTATAAAAGCTAAATCACAGCTTCCAACCTCTTTATCACTTTATCGAATGCTGTTCTGTTGTTGTTCGTTTAGAGAGAAAAATCAAGAAGTCGACAAGGCGTTACTCGCAAGAATTTATTCTCGACCCAGTCTCCAGTCTGGTTGGTGGGGTGGAAGGGGGGGGGGGGGGGGGGGGGGGGAGAGATTGTGTAAACCTGTATTGCACATACGCAAAATTGATTTTTTTTTTTCACATTGCAAGCGTTAGCATACCGGAAAGTGGGAAAATTTAGATATGCACCAGCGTCAATAACCAGATCGATAAATTAAAACTGACCCTTTATCTCCCTCTTAAAAACTACCAGAAAATATTCCTTTAAAGCAAGAACATTTTAATGCTGTGTATTAAGCCGTGAGCACTTTGCTGTATATCGATACATGTAGTTAGAAGAATGTTTACTCCACAAAATCTAAATATTTGACCTCGAGGGCACTTCAGCTTGTCATTCCCACCATTTCTCACATGCCGGACCATTTTCTTGTTGAGAATCTCATAAGAACTACAGATTGAATGACAGCCAGACAATAGGCTCGCCACTAAACAACCCCTAATTCAAACAATCACATTGGTGGACTACTTCATATACAGTATAATTTCCTTCCTAATGATATTGGGTTAAAAGTTTGATTAGGTAATTTGATTGATTTGTGCATGATTCTTCGCTTGAATGCGATCGGAATTGGTTTTTTTTTCCTGTTACAAAGGTTACGCTGAGCTAATCAGTGGAGTCTTTTAGGATGATGAGCTACTAGTTAGCGTTTTGGGTTTACTGCAGCTGTAGAGGCCTAAGTCTCGTCCATCTAACATCTATATAGAACAAAGGCTATGCACGGGAGGACTGGGATAATATAAAGCGGGAGACTTCGAAAGTTATGGATGGAAAATGTGATCACGATTGCGGGTTCTCTGGTAAGTACACTCATTTTGTAAAGTAATTGCCAAACAAAACATTAAGTAGATGCATAGCTAAAAAATCCATCATTCTGTAAGTGTGGGGTAACCTACTTTTCCCGTTATAATGCGCCCCAAATCCTCATGGAAATGAACTTCAAATATTTCCATAATTTTGATAAGGGAGGGGAGGGGGCAAGGTTGGAGCAGATGAGCGGGGGAAGCGAAGTATCCTTCCCTAAAATCGCACCCCTGCCCGAGAGCCTATCTACTTGCTTGGCATTCACCAGTAGTGACAGTAAATAATGGTGGTGATGATTATCAGTGATAGCTAGTAGTAGTGTGATGATGATGACGAGGAACACCGGCTGGTAGCTAGGGGGTACGAAGGTGGGGGGGGGGGATCACCTCGACCGCAAAAAGTGAGTCATTTCTCATCGAAGGATCGTTAAATATCATAATTTTTCAATGTGATATTTATGATAGCCCCTCCCCCTCTCTCGACCCTAAAAGTGGGTCATATTTCTTACTGAAGGATAGTTAAATACCATATTTTTTCAATATGATTTCTATAACAGCGCCCCCTACTTTTAGCAAATCCTTGTTACGCACCTAAATGATGCTGATGATAATCTGATTCCCCCAGGAACATGTCATAAATGCCGCCGCCTCATTAAAGGGTGTGACTCTGGCTGCCAAGCGTTAGGTAATCTCTACCATGCACAGTGTTTCCTCTGTCACACCTGCGGTAAGTTCTAGAGATATATTGGAATTGACCGTTTTCACGATGTTGCGCGCGCATCCAAAATGCCACGGCCACGGCCAATGTAAAGTGGAGTTTACAGACGAAGCTATAGAAAAAGCTGCCAGAGTGCTATAGTCAAATTGGGGCAGAGTCAAATACCCCTTCATTCGCATTTTGGTCAGCTGTGGCCCGCCAGTTTGTGGCCTTTTGGATGCGCGCGCAACATCGCGAAAACTGCCTATTGTTAAGAAAGTGCGTGGTGGGCATATGTCAGTGTCTTTTTCACTTCTAAAAGGTAAAATCATCGGATTCTATAACTGCAACACGGATAAGGCACCCGTTTTAAACAAGAGGCGCTTATTCAGGGCAAGCGCTCATTTATATGTCTCCTCTCGGGCGAGGCGTTTACGTTTTTTTTTTTAAGAACCTTTTTATAAGAACGTCCAGCAGCCTGAGATTTCATCAAATTCTAAGAACATGCTAAGAACATGCCGAGGCTCAGATAGCAGAAAAAAATTTCTTTTTTAGGCCTGATGCGTTATAAAATGCAGAATCAAATTGTGCTCATAGTAACAACCTGATTACAGCTATAAATATCTTTAGTGTAATTCTTGTTCCTAATAATTCATTGGATTATATTGTTATAACACTAACATATTCAGCCTTAAAAGTCTCCAAAAATAAGAACGGCTCAGTCCAACTGAGAATTATGACGTTCTTATAAAAAAAAGAGTGCATTCGAGGCTAGTTGACGCTTATTCTTTAAATATTTGAACAATTACTGTATATCTAAACCAAGTCATTTAGTGAATAGGGATGTCACTTGTAGGGGGTTGTGGATATGCGTCGGATTCAAGTGGTGGATTTGGTGGGCATCCACTCCCCATTTTGATTTGGTGATATTCATTTTCTTATTTCTCCCCCCCCCCCTTCCATCCCTTTTTGGCCGGTGTCCGAGCCCAAAAGCTAACGAAATCTTCAGTCAGACATTATAACTGTAAAAAGCCGTCATTGAAATACTGGGAACTTTTTTTAAACAAATCTACACTCTACAATCTCCCTCATTTCATGCCTGTTAGTCAGGGAGTTTAGCTTCAAGCCATACTATAAAGCGATCAAACATTTGCACAAAGATGACTGTGAACAGACATAGTAGAGGAGACCTCCTGTACTAACTATAGAACAGACTAGGACCTCATTATACCATTGGACGACATACAACGGCCCGATTGTAACCAACACTGCTTGGCCTTGCAGGAAAAGAGTTACGAGGTCAAGAATTTTACCGACTGGAAAATCGAGTGTACTGCAAACAAGACTACAAGGTTAGAGACACAGACAACAGGTTGGCTTTGCCCAGCAACTGCTAGCTGCATTCTCCCCCCCCCCCCCCCCCCCCCCTCCCTTGGCGATTATGCGATAGTTGTGGGACGCGAAAGAACCATGCAGAATTCGGAGTCCATTATAGTACCGTAAATAATCTAAAAAACGACCGGGGCATTTATCAAATTTCGATGGTCCGAGGGGTGCGTTCAATAGGAAGGAGGCACTTATTAGAGAGGGGCGCTCTTTACAGACTATGAAAATATAGCAAACCCAAGTGCAGTTGGGTTTTAGTCTCAGTCAGGATCACGTTGAATTATAGCCTGCGTGGCAAGCGTTTCTTGACAGTGAGCCTTACCCAGTAGAAGTCAAAACTCAGATAAATTAATTTTGATTTTATACTACCGGAATTTCTATGTCGTTTGTTTTTAATATGGAAGGGGGGGGGGCGTTAAATAGAAGTGGGTGCTTCTTAGAGAGGGGCGTTCATTACAAACATGCAAGCTTAGGGGGGTGTTTATTAGGTCATTTACGGTATCTATACTTTGCCGCCAGCAACACCACAGTCTTGTAAATTGCAATTCTAAGGGGTCACATGCCGGGTCAGGGGTGGATCTAGCTTTCCGTTAAAAGGGGGGGGGAGGGGGTTGGTTCAGTGACAAAGGGGGGGGGAAGGGGCAACTTTTTTTTTGTTACATATGGCTGTCTGGCAGCCCAAGGGGGGGGGGGGAGGGGGCAACTTTTTTTTGTTACATATGGAACATATGGCTGTCTGGCAGCCCAAGGGGGGGGGGGGGGGAAGGGGGGAACTTTTTTTTGTTACATATGGCTGTCTGGCAGCCCAAGGGGGGGCTTAAACCCCATAAACCCTACCCCTACATCCGCTACTGTGGGTTGAATGTACAATTCTCGAAAGAAGTTCGGCGACAGCAGACGCGAAAGAGCTTGTAGTGCACTTCTTTCGACTATAACCTATATACTTACTAAATTTTGTTTGTATATTACTACGACGTATCCCGCGCTCGTATAAACTTTTTTGTGGACCTCGCGAAACTTGGGCTTGGACCAGTACATAATCATTTGATGCGTCCTTGTTTGGCGTAAATGAAAATTTGTTTCTTGTTGTAGAGTTTGGAGCGGCATCAACGTCCCAAGCGATGCCATTCTTGTAAAGAGGTCATAGGCCAAAGGGTAATTGTCAAAACTTGCTACAATTTAGGCTGCGAACAGGCTTTCATTGGTGGTTTTTCGTAGCTAAGTCTTCTTAAATGCTCAAGAGCCCTTTGACGGGCGGCCAAAAGGCTAGCGGGAGTTGGTTATGGAAGTATAGGAGATCGAAGAAGGAAGACTCCCACCTCTTAGTGCACGCACCTCCAGTCTCCAGTCCCTTCCCTTCCATCGCACACTTCCCTTACCCCTTGATACCCAGTCCCTTCCCTTCCGTCTTCCCTTACCCCTTGATACCCAGACTGCCTGTTTTCATTATCCCTTTTTAAAATGTTCACATGAACTCCCCTTGCCTCCCCTCCCCCTTCACATTGGCCATTCTCACGTTGCGCGGGGATAGGGTCGAGTTGATTAGCAAACTGCATGCTGGGACGATACATGTGGTCCATTCCATTCCAGATATTGCAGACCCTCGGGAGAGACTACCATCCCGTCTGCTTCCGGTGCTGTGTGTGTGAGGTAGAGCTCGAGGGAACCCCTTTCACTGTAGACCGACAAAATGCAATTTACTGCATCCCCGATTACCACAGGTAAACCACTATGTAATCCCTCATAATTCAAGCCATAAATATTCAAATTAGTGAGTGGCAGGGAAGGGGGTTAGCGACGGAAGATATTGGGGGGAGGGTAGGGGGTTAGCGACGGAAGATATTGGGGGGAGGGGAGGGAGGAGGGTAAAAATGGGGGCTTCGAAAAAATGGGCTCCCTAAGCTCTCTGAATAAATTAATTCAATGGATGCAAACGTCTGTAATCTGTTCTGGATCTGTTCCACAAAATATCGGTTCCGCAGCCAGTTTTTTTTGCTGGCTGGGAAGATGTACACACCTCGGTCGCTGGGAAAAATTGTCCCGAATGGTTCTACTGCCGACTTTGTGGAGTCGAACTAGTTGTGCTGGGAATATTTTAAGGGGCGCTGGAGCGGATACTTGGAAAAGAAAATTCGTCCCGATCGGTTATACGGGCAATTATATATGCGCTAAAATGCCTAACCAATGCTGGCTGGGAAAAAAAGGAATGGTGCCTCCTGGAAAAAGGAAGAGATATTTTTTTTTCCTGGCACTTTTAAAATGGATGTTTTCGGCATCAGAACATATTCAAACGACGAAATATGCCATTTTAACGTGTTTCGGTAAGGGGGGTTCCTTGTACGTATAAAATTTCTTACTTGGAATACTTGAAATAAACGGAGAACAAATCAGGAGAATTGCAATAATAAATTGAAAATACAACAAACAAAAGCACCCGTGATTAATGCATGTTTCCTTTCAGAAAATATTCTCCTAGATGCCATGCTTGCAGAGAGCCAATAGCACCGGATGAGGTAGTAAAGTTACAATAAAAAACTTTGCAGCCTTTGAATTACAGCGCTTCTTCCTATTTTCCACGGCCAGTTTTTAGATTCCCGTAACAGGGAAAAAGAAATGACTTCACCTGTTATGATTCTAGAAATCTGACGAGACTATTCGAGTGGTTTGTCTTGGAAAACAGTTTCATGACCGGTGCTTCAAATGCGAGGTAACTAATAATAGTTTGTATCGAGGTATCTAATGGTAATGCAACATACTTAAAATAATACAGTTAAAGGCGATATAACAGACAAAATTTGAATTTTCGTCAAATAGTGCGCATTGCAGTAAGTTTGACTAAGGGCGCGTTTTTCCCTATCACTCTGGAATGGGAATGGTTGGTAGAGAATGTTCAGAATGGCATTCGAGTGATTCTGCTACAGGAAGCAGAATGGGTGGAATGGCCTTCATTCCATTCCGGAACGCGGGATAAACGAACGTGCGCTTTTTCTATTCTAATCATTCTCATTCTGGAATCACGAGTAAAAAAAACGCGCCCTTGGACACAGGCGTGAACACCAAGTTTTTTTTCGGGGGGGGGGGGGGGGGGCAGTCATATGCGTAAAGGATAGTATTTGACGACATAGACATTTATTGGAGCCGTGTAAAAATCATATAACATTGGCTTTTGCCCAATAAAAGATATTTAAAAGTAATATTTGACAATCCTTCAATAATAAGAATACCCCCCCCCCTAGGTTCGCGCACATATACCCCCCACCCGCCCCTAGGTTCGCGCACATATACCCCCCAACCCTAGGTTCACGCACATATACCCCCCACCCATAGGTTTGAGCATATATACCCCCCACATCTAGGTTGCGCACATATACCCTCCCATCCCTAGGTTCACGCACATATACCCCCTAGGCTTGCGCATATATAACCCCCATAGGTTTGCGCACATATAACACCCAACCCTTAGGTTTGCACACATATACCCCCTAGGTTCGCACACATAAACCCCCGAGGTTCGTGCACATATAACTCCCATCCCTAGGGTCATGCACATATCGCCACCTGCCCTAGGTTTGCACACATATATCCCCACCCCTAGGTTCGTATTTATATACCCCCACCCTTAGGTTCGCGCACATCCTGCAAACTATCTTAAATATGCTGAACCTTGTTGTTGTTGTTGTTGTTTATTTTATTCAGGACTGTGGAATTCAGTTATGCAGCGAGGGGAGTGGATGCTATCCACTGGACAAAAGGCTACTTTGTTTAAAATGTAATGAAAGAAGACAAGACCACACCCGGCGATACAGCCAAAATGATACAAAAACACAATCCAATATAGTAAAAACACACAGATAGGAATAACAGAATAGGATTTAATTAAGAAATAGTTTACTAGCTATACAGATGTATTTATGAATAATGGTGGGATGAATAGTTCAAATAACCCTATTCTTGGTTCCTGGTATATACTTCGTAAAAATAATTTTGCTTGAAGTCAGGCCATTTTAGAATTCATAGCTGACACCTAGTTACTCCTAAAAACTGGTGTATCAAGGTTACTCAGGGTGTACCTACAGTACAGTGTAATGGTTGCCGGTGTGGTTTAAAGCCGCATTGTCACCAGTTTGCTTCCGGAGGTCCTACGGAAACCTCAACCGTTAAAAGACAAAAGAATCTATTAGAATCTGAGATGTTTAACAGGCCGTCCGCTCTAAATTCATCAATCACATCCTCAAAGAAACTTCCAATAGACACACTGCTTTCAATATTTTGAAATATTTTTCGCGTTTTCCGTTGAAAATCATTGGATATTGTTAGGTAATCGACCGGAAGTAAACTGGTGACAATGCGGCTTTAATGTTGATAGGGGTGTTAAGGTATGGGTGAAAGTCTAAAATAAATCAATACAACCCTTGCTTAGATATAAGTATGCAATGAAATGCTTATTGAATAAGATTTTTTTAGTGTTTTTTATTTTATTTTTGAGACCCCTGCCACAGTGACAGTGATGGTGCGGGTAGAAATGTAGAGAAGGGGTTTAGTTCCCAGAGTACTTTGTATTATAGTAACTTTTAATTGTTAGATGAGTACAACATAATACACACGTATCAGTACAAATTATAGGGGCTGGGGGAGGGGGGTCGTGGATGCTTGGGGGGGGGGGGGGTTGTGGCGGCTGGGGGCATGTCTGTGTCACCCAGGTTTCTCAATGTTTTGTGTATCAGGCCCTCCACCCCCACCCCTTTGAGGCCCGTTACAGCCCTACATAATAGAGGGCACTTCAATAAAAATAGTGATACATAGGGGGTGATAGTCGGCAAAATCAATTTTAATTTGTGTGTGATAAACAGCAATTATTACCCCTAAAAGATAGCACATACAGTACTTTAAGGTGTGGTTAAAACAACTTCTAACTCTAAGCACTAAAATACGAAATCATATTTTCAGTTTTTCAGAACCATCAAGCACATCTCTTTTCTGACCACATTTATGTCCAGTTGTTATCAGGGATGTGATGATGAGACCCCTAAGGGATAGTAGTTAATAGAATTTTATAAAGATCCATAGGACTATCACCTCCATCTGCTTTATCAATTGGCTTTTATGTAGCTTCACTACAAACATCAGTTTTACTGATGTACATTTGGTACCACAATCATTCAGTGGAAATGATAATAAGGTCAAAATCAACACTGAGGCATGAGAAATTTAGTACGCACATTCTGTGTTATGTTCTTATTGGCTCAGACTTTATTATGATAGGCTTGGGTCTACTCTTGAAAACAATTTTCCTCTTGACAAGAGCAACGACATCATACTTGGTTTCAGCTGTATCACGTTGGTCCGTCTCCATTGGGTCACCTTTTGTTACCTTTCGCATCACGGCATATGGCTTGTCTAGGACGACTACTTTTCCAGTAAGCAAATGATGGCCAATAATAAGTTGTGGTACACCCTAATGTAAATAAAAACATCAAAAGTTTGAATAGAATGAATTTTAACACACATAAGATGCTGGTAGTGTAGGTAAACACCATCAGCATCTTCATAGGTTCATCCAATAGGCCATAAAATGCATTTGTTACACAAAACATACTACATACCATGCTATCAAAGTGGAGGTCTCCAATGTTCTTTCCCTCTAACGACACCTCATCCCTCGTTTCCAGTGCCCCTTGAAGTTCCACAATGGTCCATTGCTCCACCGTGGGGTCCCTGTTAAGTTATTACAATCCTAAGTTGTCTGTGTTTCTATTTGAACAACCAATATTTTGTGCCCTGCCACTTTGATGTGCAAAATGCAAAACACATAAATTCTGGGTTTTCATAAATCCTGAGCCTTGCTTTAATTCCAAATTTTGACACTAGTCTGCACTTGCACCAAGCGATATTAGAAATGGGCTATTGTTTCATCTTCACTTGCATGCATTTGCATTGCAAATGGTACATGGTACTTTGCCACTCTGATGTGCAAAATGCAAAACACATAAATTCTGGGTTTTCATAAATCCTGAGCCTTGCTTTAATTCCAAATTTTGACACTAGTCTGCACTTGCACCAAGCGATATTGGAAATGGTCTATTGTTTCATCTTCACTTGCATGCATTTGCATTGCAAATGGTACATGGTACTTTCTTTTATAATTGCATTGAATAACATATACAAAACTGGTTTGAGAGACATAAAAGGCTCATTTCAGATGGCATGTGATCTCAATTGTACAGGTATTACCCACAAGGGGTAGAGGCATTTAACTACAGTTTGCTTTCTGAAGGGGTGGGGGCTTTCTTGCATCTGTTCATGAGTGTAAGGGTTTCAAAGGACTTTTAGGGCAACTTCTATCCAGCAGAACCTAGCAACAGTCTTGCTAGGGCTAAAATGGAAGCATCTGCACTTTTAAAATGGCTAGGAGCGAAAATCTTTCCTGTTCCTTGGAAACTGGACTTTTTGTGCATTTTTCAGGGTCTAGTCATGCATGGAAAGTTCCTTCTCTTGTGTGTTGTTGTTGATATTCCCTTTGGCTATCCCAAACACATAAACAACTGTAACAACTAAACTACTTAAAAAACAACTAAAACAAAAGTAAACAACTACTTAAAAATCATTAGTACTTACATCCGAATGAGTATTTGCACCATTTTGGGAGTTTTTTACAGGTTTATACAATAAACACAGCAGCCATTTTCTCGATTTTCCCGCCACAGCTTACCGCTGACCCAGAAACTCCACAGGGATCCCGTGACCCATAGAAATAATTACCTTGTTATCACTTCCGCACTAATTTAGGTGCCTTTTATTCGTTACATATTTCTTTTAGATGTGTTTTTTGTTATTTCACCTCTTAATCTTACCTATGTTTTTTTGGGGGTTCATTTTTTAATCACATTTAAATAAGATAAATTATAGAATAATAATACATAACAGATTTAAGATAAATTATAGAATATTTAATATATGACAATAATAATAAACAAACTTCTAGATGCGTCCAAAGGTCAACAAACAGATATGATATTGAGCTGGAAATTACTCATTTATGTACAAGAAACCGCAGGTAGTATATCACAATAACTTCACTTCGATTTATGATATTTTACGGGATTTTCTAACGATGATCACTTTTGAAAAAATAAGTTAAAGCTTACAAAAATAATTTGAAAATATAGAGCGCAATTTCACTCTATTATTAGGTCACGCCTAGGTGGAATCTCGTTTCAGCTTAGCATTTTCCGGTAATATCACTTAGCAAAAGCGAAGAAAGGGGGGCAAAATAGGAATTATTTAGGCGGAATCAATGGAATACTCCTTGAAATTTTAGTTGCTCTACTAAATCAGGTTTTAGCGAAGACCGATAGTGTGATAAACCGAACCTGATCAAAGTAAATAAAATACACAGGGCAACATAACAATGTATTTTCAGGAATATAAGTTCCTATGTTTGGTTTTCGCCTTGATTCAACAACCGAAACTGCCCGAGTGTTGTTTATAACCGCTCGAGATTTCCCGATGGTATTCCGGATTTTTTTCCTGAAATTTGATTGGCTTACGTCCAGAAAATTAGTTAAACTTATGTAAATTTATGTTCCTTGTCAAAACGTGGGCTCATCGGCTACCTCGGTGAACTCTCCTAGCAAGACTGCAATGGAGGTTCAATTCTGCCATATATATCAATGTTTTTAACGTGAACAGCCCCCAAAACCTGGCCCCCTTTACACCATGGGTTGCACATTAAGTGCAGAAGAAAGGGCCGCCATTGCCAGGAGTAAAGCAATCGAGAAAAACCTCAAACTTGAAGGAGCTCGAGCGGAGAGGGATGTGAAGCTGTTGTTGCTTGGTATGAGTGGAGTTTGTCTGGGCAATTCGGTGTATTTTATTCTGGGATAACGTCTTCAAGTTCAGAAAACAATCTGACATCAACAGCTTGTTCTTTGGCTCTGGTTAGATGGTGTTAGACCAATTTCTGGTGCAGTTATCCGGATGGTTTTGGCTACAAACTGCAGTTGCAGTTCAGTTTACAGTAACGATTCATCGTCGATCTACTGACTTAAAGGAGGCGTGTGCTGCATATATAGGAAAAACAAAGTCGCATCTTATGGGCACGATTTTGTGTTTATATCGAAATAGCAGGCCTTAAACGTAACCAATGTTTGTCTTTTAGGTGCTGGTGAGTCAGGGAAAAGCACAATAGTAAAGCAAATGAGGTAATTCCTGACTTGTTTTTGCTCTCAATTGAATGTTATTTTACAACTTTTGCCTGTTTACGAGTTCAATGCAAACTTCTCTCCTTATTTTGGTCTTTCCACCAGGATTATACACGACCATGGCTTTTCTCCTGAAGACTACATCCAGTACAGGCCTCTCGTCTTCAGCAACACCATTTATTCCTTGCTTACAATAATACGAGCAATGGACAAATTACGAATTGACTTTGAAAACGATGCAAGATTGGTGAGCTATGTGTTTCTGCTTTCGACCTATCCTAAAGATTTCAACACGATTACTTGGATATCTTATTAAAATAACTATTAGTTTGCCCAGGTATGTCTAAATACTGTTATTTTTACTTATTAGATGGACGCAAAATTGGTGTTCGATGTAATAGCTAGGGCAGATGACACCGAGCCTTTCACACCCGAACTCACGGAATCTATGGAAAGACTTTGGAAAGATGCCGGGGTTCAGCAATGCTTTCATCGATCTAGGGAATATCAACTTGGCGACTCGGCGAAATAGTGAGTTAGCCTTAAAATATGTAGTATTATGCTGCCTTTAAATGTACCACAAAACCACCGAGACTTGTTCAGGCCCGTGATCAGGTTTCGCAGATTAATAAATTCTATTCTTTGTTGTTGTTATCGTAAAAACGCCACTGTTTGGATCTACAGAATCTAGCGATTTGAAAGTTCGAAGTTAAATTTATTTCGATGGACATCCCTAGTTTTTGTCAACAAATTCCAGAGCTGCTAAGCATATCTGCATGTTTCAAAGAGAGCATCTTTTTGTTTGTGATTTATAAGCGTTTAAACCGCACTATTTGCTGCATGAGTACTCGTGAAAAAATAGCGTTTTCAAAGATCGAAAATATCAGTGTTGTCAATGCTACAAAAATGCCATTCTAGGGTGCCTACTCCCTCTTTATTCTAGCCTTGGAAGCGAAAATAGAGTTCCTGTTTATCAAGACGACGTAACGGAAGAGTGAGAAAATCACTGAAGTTCGAAAGATCAAAGAGCGTTCGTTTGTGTCGACAATGTTTACAAACTAGTCAGAGTAATGCGAAACCAACAGACTTTGTTGAAATCAACAACATGAGTTTGCCGGTAAATTACTAGAATAGAGGCTAATAAATGGCGATGAATCTCTATCATATAGGCAGGGATTTGAATTTTGACTGCTGTTAAGAGTTAGGTACGTTTTTGAGTGGGCAGGAATGAGGTTTGTTTATTCAGTAGGGAATGGGAACATTCATAGCAATGACAGCACACAAAAAAATTCACGCAGTGTTTTTTTTTGCAGAAATTTCCTTTCTTTACTCACAACCGTTCTTAACTCTTTATTGTAGACTTGTGGGTTTTAAGCTTTTATTTCTTTAAATCCTAAAATATTTCTTCAACTATGTATTTTTTACTATTTAAATTCTGAAATCTACTGCAGAGGAGTGAACCATTGTTTTTACTGAATATTTCCTTGACCTTATCCTTATACCAACTTTATTACCAGTTGGAAGTTTAGGCCAAAGAGCTTCCTTCTTCCAACCTTTTTTTATCCATTCCACTTTTTAGGGCTTCAATAATGATTTTTTTTTGGGGAAAAGTTTGGCCATTTTCTAGACCAAATTTATCCTGTTTTAATTCTGACCTAAATATCGTTTGCAGCTATTGTCTGAGGCAAGTTTAATTGGGTTATCATTATTCTGTGTACTTTATGGTCCCCCTACTTGAAATATGAAAATCAACTCCTACCCATCTAGCCATCCCAGGTCAGAATTTGTACACAGGGCGTCATCGATAGTGTTTAGGTTGACATTAACTTCACTTGAATCTATTGAATGGCTCTTAAAATGGTCCCAAAAGATCAATAAGTTGTTTAATTGCAATCCAACCAAAACTGCATAACAGATGAACAGGAAAAGGAAGTGTCATTGACCCTTGTTTATGTATTTTTTTTGTAAACTACTGTTTTTGTTATGGCTTTACTTACTTTACTTTTCCTTTACTACTTTTCCTAGACTTGAATCTTTCAATATCACATCAATTGATAAACATCTGTATAATCAATTTATAAACAGGGCTTCTGGGATTACGCGGAAAAAAACTCAAAATTATGTGGGATTCTTTGCTAAATTACGCGGAAAATCAATCATTACGCGCAAACTAAATTTTGTACCGAAGGAAAGCATGAAATAGCTTGGCTCCTAGCTACCAGCCTATAAAAAAAGGTATTTTATTATTAGTCCTAGGCCTTGGCGGTTTAGCAGAGAACTCCTAGTCATTTTATTTGTTTTCGAAACTCAGTTCAAAACATCACACTCTTACTAAGAATGTCTCTCTTTTTTTACGAGAAATAGAGGTAAGAACCATCAGCTGTGCAATTAAATGTTTTGTCTTTCAAAATTTAGCCAAATTATGCAGGATTACGCAGATTACGCTGAAAAAGCCAAATTATGTGCTTCCGCACAAGCACGTAATTCCAGAAGCCCTGTATAAACAATAAAACAGCATTTACTGCAATTCGGGGAACTGTGAGAGCTCTGTGAACATTGAGAATACAATTATCTATAAATTGCATTGCAACTTTCATCCATTCATTTAATTTTACTGCAAGGTGTTGATGAACAATCAGAACACACAAAGATCTGAATTCGCATTTAGATTTGATGGAGGGAACAACCATTTCCTTCCAGTTGCCATTGGAGTTAATGATTTATTTAAATTCATCGGCACTATTTTCTGCTTGATTCTTGGTAATAAATAGGTTATTTAACATTTATTATCAAGTTTTACCATTATCTTAAACTTGTGTTTGCTTACCTTTAGTTATCTAGATTCACTGCAAAGAATAGGTGCACCAAACTACGAAGCAACTGAGCAGGACTTATTGCGCACTAGAGTCAAGACTACGGGAATAGTTGAAGTTCAGTTTGATTACAAGAGACTGCATTTCAAGTAAGTCAAACTAAGAAATTTAAAAAAAAATGTTTTAATGTACTCCACTCAGGACATTTTTTCTTAATCCATAATGCATGCTTTGTCAAAATTTGTCTCTTTTCTTATTCCCTGATTTGCTAAAATCTATACCATATCATGTCTACAATTACAGCTCAAACAGTTAAAACAGTAGACAATCAGGGAATGAGAAGCAAGACAAATAATTCTCTCCAAAATGTGCATGATTTATATATCTACTACAGTAATGCAAGAAAATGCCCACAGTTAACTAGTTTTCAGTCACACATGATTTTTGTGGCATTTTATTTCTAAGAAGTGACTGTTTTTTGGTGGACATCAATCACAGCTTTAAACCACACTTGACCAGAACAACATCATAGTTGATTGCCTCAATTATGCTTTCATTATAAAGCTAACACCTCCAATAAACAAACACATGTTTTGGTCTAAAGATTGTTCCATTTTTGGTCATTCCACTGTAGTATATTATTTTACACTACCATTAAATCACCCACCTATAACTAGCTGAGTTCTGTATCATTGATATTTTTCACTTTTCAGACTTTTTGATGTTGGGGGCCAGCGCTCTGAGAGAAAAAAGTGGATCCATTGTTTTGAGGATGTGACAGCAATAATCTACTGTGTGGCACTGAGTGCTTATGATCTCACCCTAGAGGAGGACGAGTCTACGGTGAGTCAGGGACCAAGGGCATTGTGGTCAAAAGGGACTGAATTAAATTGGCATTGCCACCAGTTTACTCTAGGTTTATAACGTAACATTCTCCGATGATTTTTAAAGGAAATGTGGAAAACATTTGAAAAGTGTAAAAACAGTGTGTCTATTGGAAGTCTCTTTGAGGATGTGACTGATGATTAAGCGCAGATGGCCTGTTTTATAGCGCAGATTCTAATAGATTCTTTTGTCTTTTGGTGGGTGAGGTTTCTGTCGGACCTTTGGAAGTAAACTGGTGGCAATGCGGCTTTAATTCCGCCCATATTGGGCACAATGTTTTAAGTGTGCTAGAGAATGCTAGAGAGCAAGAGAGATGAAAGGAGAGGAGAGGTTGAGAGAGAGACATGCACTGTGCATTCACCTTGATATAAAGCACCAAAACTGTATTAGGGAAAAATGAAATTGCCTCTCCCTCCTTCACTCCAAAGGTCAACCATTGCCCTACCCCCTCCACCCCCACCCCAATCATACATTCCTGAAGGGACTGAACTAATGGGTTTCACTGAGTATATGATTTAATGAATGTATTCAAAGATACTCAAAATAAAAACAGTTTTGAACTCTTTTTTTTTTTTAGAATCGAATGGAAGAAAGTCTAAAACTGTTTGAATCTATTATCAACAACAAGTGGTTTGTGGACACCTCCGTTATACTGTTTCTAAACAAGAAGGATTTGTTTGAAGAAAAGATATCTAAATTTCCTCTGACTTTATGTTTTCCTGAATATTCAGGTGGGTGAGAAGTTCCATGTGTTCACTGTTTACAGTTAACAGGCTGGTACAGGGGGGTATGGATCAAGTTTCACGGACGGGGCAAAATGGGTCAGTACGCAGCTCTTACAAGCTGCAATTTGATTGGGCAAATAAACAATATCCGCACCTCGTCACAAAGAACGAGAAGAATAGAGACAAAAAGAACTCCTTTGTAGAACACAGATAATAGCAGACAAAGCAGCTGCATACTTACTCGGCAAAATGGCTTTTTCACGTTTCACGGACCAAAAAATTGTTAATTGTTAAATCACATTTTATGGACCTCGAAATCAACTATTTCACGTTTCTCGTAGGGTGAAAAATGGTCAAATCTCGTTTCACAAAAAACCCTTTACCACCCTGAGTTAACAGTAAAATGTTCAAGATTGAAAATAAGTTTAATGACTTTTGGGCACTAAACAAACATTAGGCCATTCCTGCATTGGTGAAGATTATGCTAAAACAAGCATTCAGTAATTTAGATTATTGGTATTGGTGAGTTGCCCTAGGTGGGGGGATTGGTAGTGCGCCCTTGACATTGGCTCTAAGGCTATTGTTTTAACCACTAAACTATTAGCAAAACACTGAAGTGTGTTGATATAAAGAAACTCGTATGTACTCATGTGCCTAGCCATATCAGGATGTCTAAGCATTCCAGGTGGAGCCTGGCACGTAACAGTGCCAATGTAAACCCATTTTCTTAGATACTTTTCTTTGAGAATGAATGCTGGACTTCATATTCATCCTATTGGCAAATGACAGTTAAAATGTTGAAGCAAATTCCTTGACTTTAGTACCACCTGATACTACCTTCTTTCATTTTCATTTTTCTAAAGGTCTTATGTATTATTTTTTGTCTTGGATTACGTCTACTGGTTTCAATAAAATTAGCTACTGTATTGTTATGAGTTTGGCGTAGTCTACGTTTTTACAGTTTGATGAACACACCATTGGAGATGGAAACCAGCATGAAAATCCCACAGCAGGTTTGACGATCGGGTGTTGAAATTGCTTTATTGGTCCCGAACGTCTAACAAATAATTCCCTCTATGTTTAAACTTACTCCAAGATAAGTGTGATGAAGAAGACAAAATATAATTGACAGAAGGGTTTGTTGTTATTAAGATGTTTCTTGTTTTGTGTGATCCATAGACGTGTTTACAGTCGCTAAAAATACAGATATAACAGTTGTATGCTTTCAAGCAGTGCGACCATGACTTTGTCATACTTTTTACTGTTATTCCTCTGAAATTGAAATTATTATGATTTTTATATCTTGTGTAGAACGACAATATTTTTTTTTTGCAATTTTCAAACAAATATGTTTTCATTTATGTGCGTGTAGATAACGCTATTCGAGCAAAAATAGCGCGAAGAGGTGGGTGCAAATAATTCTGGACCGTTATACCAATGTTCCACTGTAATTACGAGAATTTGATTCTTACTTTGGTTTCCCATCTTTCCAGGCCCAAGTACATTCGACGAAGGAGCAAAGTACATAAGGAAACAATTCGAAAGCAAGAACTTAAATGATGAAAAAGAAATATACACTCATTTGACATGTGCTACGGACACGCAAAACATCAATTTTGTATTTAATGCAGTGACTGATACTATAATTGCCAATAATTTAAAGGGATGCGGACTATACTGACTGACTGATGGAGAAAATACGCCGGGTGGCAGTCGTCGTAGAATCAATTGGTTCATAGCTTTATCCCTAAAGTATGACCAGGGAGGCATTGATGGGTTTTTACGATTGGTTGACCAAGTATAGACCCTTGAGGAACCCCATGGAATAAACTCTAGTGAGGGCAGACTTGAGGAAATACGTGATGCGTTCCAATGGAACAGGTTGTATTCTCTCAGGAGAGCATAATGGCTCTCTTGATTCTCCACAGAATTATAGTGATAATCAACATAATAGCAAACCAAAGGACCAAACAAATTTTGCCCTTCCTGCTTTACACAATGTTGTCAAGGCCTTCCAAAACTTTGTGTAACACAGCTATATCTTACGTTTTCAACGTCACGAAACAAAATATAATGATATTACTTTAATTTTTAATAAATTTTTAAAGAATTATTAAATTGTCATAATGCAACACTCAGCATTCAACATTCCCAATCACTTGAATCTATGTAACACTTTTAGCTGAATAATTTTTTATGGTGTAAATATCATTCAGTGAATGTAAGAAAAGAAATGTGTGTTTTTGAAGCGTGTGTTTCTGTTCAATTTGCCTGGCTTTAGGAATATCTCTAATATCAAGGTGCCCTTCCGTTTTACGTTATATTGAATTTAGAGTTGAGAAAAAAATTAGAATTAAGAGTGGAGGAAAAAAATACCATTACAATCACAACAAAGATATACATTTTAATTATATTCCTTCAATAGTTTTCTAAAAGGACATATTTTTTTTTAAACTCGTGAATGCTTGCAAAGCATTTACAAGTTATTGGAGGGACTTTGTTTCACTCGATCGTCGGATGGATCATCCGTAAACTTTTTGTGGGCGTATATATAAGGGGCCGAACATTTGACTCTGGGGGGGGGGGGGGGGCTTCTTTGAAAAAAAAAATATCCTGCATCGCAGCTATCACTCAAATGCAAAACCGCTTTATTTTATCCATCTTTTAAGATGTCATTAAAATGACTTTGCTGCAATTTGATTGGTGTCGGAGGAGTGAAATTTCAGCGTTATTTTACTGCACGAAGTGAAATTTCAAAATCACCATTTAGCGAATGTCTTGTGTCAGGAAAGGGAGCACTAAGTTAATTGGTTGCAAAGATAGGGGCGGTCAACCATTACCCCTATTGCATAAGAGGGGGGGGGGGGGGCTTAGATTAACACCAAAACGTTTGTTTTGTATCCAGATTTTCAAAATTTCGGATGGCTGAAAATTTCACCTTTACCTCTAAACACGGTATCGAAACTTCGAGAACCTCTATGCAGAGTCTCACTAAGGACCGCTCTGTTCTATTAATTCCTATATATCTCTCAACCCTTATCGGCAAAATGAGCTGCGCCAGTACCGGTCAGCGGTGCTTAGTTAATTATGTTACCCTCACTAACCCTCCGGTTCCGCAATCTTGTTTTAATGATCGTTCGTTTACCCTCTCGGTGTTATTAAAGCATCCAGCCGTTACCGGAGTAGTGTCGTACCTAGTGTTTCTTGCCTGGCGTGGTGGCAGCGAGATTACGTTCCTGCGTCTCTTCGCCTTCAATAGTCGAGATGAAACAGCAAAATACCGCTGTGACAGCACTACTCACCCAATCATGGATGCGAATCACAGAGCACCGAAGCAGTGGAGCCTAAGAACGAAACCATTACTAGTTTCGTGAACTGGAAGCAGAACTTGCTTTACACCCTGTCTCTCGATGCGAACTTTTCACCTTATTTAGCCGATGCCTGTATTTGCTCCCAAGCCAAGCGGTCAGATACGCTCCATTTAGTAAGTGAATGTAAATTTCTCCCAGAGAGCGATCGGCGCTACATGGTCGAAGCAAGAAAAATTGTTGACTTCCTCGATGATGACCTAGAGACATAGGCGAACGCCCAACCGCCGTCGCCCGACTCAGCCGATGCCCATGAGGTCACTTCTCACGATGCAGTCGCATTTAGAATACAGACTTGCCAGTCACCGTATTTCGATGTATTTTCTGACCACCTTACCTTACGAGTAACCGTTGACAGCGGCGCGAAGGTGTAACATGATCAGACACTCCCCCGCTAAGCGACAATCACAACCAGCTCTCAGTCCGTTAGTCAGGCCGACGGCTCATCCCAACTACGTGGGAAGAATGACGTAGCGGTGCGCCCTGCAAAACGAAAGGTTATTGTTGGAGACAATATCGTGTATAACTATGGAGCCCCCCACGTGACAAGCACCTCGACTAAAGCACAGCGGGTAATGGTCCTGCGTACACCTGCCCGTGACGCAACAGTTTGGCCAGTTCGTCCTTGAGCCCCGAATGGTCGCGCCCAGCTCCGTCAAGTAAGCTATCTACGATGTGACAACCACCTGGCATCGTCCCAAGCATAGCTGGAAAGATACGCACCCCAAACCTAACCTCGGAACCGCGCTCACTCTAGCCCAACGAGCATTTCTGTCAAGTGCGCCGGGTGTTCGAGCCACCGAACGACACAACTAGTAGTCCAACTCGCCCTATCCCATCTACAGGCAGGTTGTACTTCACAAACGTATCTCTGGATCCGGAGACTATGTTACCCCCAAGTATGAGAGCCAAGTTTAGTGCCCTCCACCAAGAATACGACCAAGTGTTTAACCCTAATATAAAAGGATACAACGGCGAAGTGGGTCCCTCCGAAGCCAGGGTTAACATGGGACCAGTCGAGCCTTCCCAGCGAAAGGGACGCCTCCCCCAGTATGCCCGTGACAAGATACTCGAGTTACAAAACAGGTTCGACGAGTTGGAGACTCAAGGCGTCGTTAATCGCCCAGAAGACATAGGTATCTCGGTAGAATACATTAATCCCTCATTCCTCGTCCGCAAGCCAAATGAGGGTTCACGCTTCGTGACAGCATTTGCTGACGTTGGAAGATGTAGCAAGCCCCAACCATCGATGATGCCTAATGTCGATTCTACCTTACGCCACATCACCCAGTGGAAACATCTCATCGCGACTGACCTTACCAGCGCATTCTATCAGATCCCACTGTCGCGAGACTCTATGAAGTACTACGGTGTTGCCAGCCCATTTCGCGGTGTCCGGGTTAACACCCACTGCGCCATGGGAATGCCTGGCTCCGAAACCGCATTGGAAAAGCTTATATGCCGCGTACTCGGAGACCTCCACGCTGAAGGCAAAATCTGTACGTGGTGGGAATACCCCCCACGAACTTTTCACTAACTGGAAAAGAACCCTCCAGGCTCTTTACAAGGGCAATCTTCGCCTATCCGCGTCAAAGACCGTCATTAATCCTTATACCACCACGATTCTCGGTTGGATCTGGAGTGCAGGTACCCTGAAGGCTAGTCCACACCTTGTCGCCACACTCGCCTCGCCCTGCGCCAACTACTGTGGGACGAATGCGCTTCTTTATTGGCGCATACAAGGACCTTTCACGTGTCGAACCTCAGGGTTCCACGTTCATGTCGCCTTTAGACGAAGTCGTCGCTAGCCGTGAGTCAAACGACAACATCCAGTAGTCCGAAGACCTCTACACAGCCTTTGAAAACGCTCAAAAGGCTCTATCGTCTACATCACCCTTCCGAGACCTGACGACTACCTATGGATTATTACAATGCACCAAAAACTGGAATTCGACTCTGCCAAATTTTCGTCTTTAATAAGACTTTTTCAGTCTGCCCTGAAAAAATCTTATTTAAAACCAATATTTGGCAGAGTGGAATTCCAGTTTTTGGTCTAATGTTACATTTCTGGTTCACTTACACGACTATTTGTTTTTTTTTTGTTTTTGTTTTTTGTATTTATATGGATTGTTATACAGATGGAGCTCTTCGCGACCCGGGAATCGGCGCCACACTTTACATTACACGCAATGGTATTCTACACCTCGCCGGGTTCTTTAGTGCAAAGCTGAAATGAAGTCAATCTTCCTGGTTACCATGTGAAATCGAAGCACTATCCATCGTTTCCGCTATTAGGCACTTTAGTCCTTATTTGCAGGGCTTCTGGAATTACGCACTTGTGCGGAAGAGCATAATTTGGCTTTCTCCGCGTAATCCAGCGTAATTTGGCTAAATTTTGAAAGACAAAACGTTTAAGTGCACAGCTGATGTGTTCTTTTAGGGTTCTTACCTCTATTTCTCGTAAAAAAGAGAGATATTCTTCCTAAGAGTGCGATAATTCGACCTGAATTTCAAAAACAAATAAAAGAACTAGGCGTTTTTTGCTAAACCGCGAAGGCCTAGGACTAATAATAAAATACCTTTTTTAATTGGCTGGTGGTTAGGAGCCAATGAAAACTCGCCTAAGATATTTTCGAGCAAAAAAATTAACCTTTTCAAGTTTTTTCGTGCTTTCCTTCGGTACAAAATGTAGTTTGGCCGTAACAGATATTCCGTGTAATTTAGCGCGTAATTCAGTAAAGAACCCCGCAAAATTTTGATTTTTAAGGAAAAATGTATTGCAAAATCCCGCGTAATTTAGCGCGTAATGATTGATTTTCCGCGTAATCTAGCGTGTAATTTAGCAAAGAATCCCGCGTAATTTCGAGTTTTTTTCCGCGTAATTCCAAAAGCCCTGTATTTGATACAGTCTCACCACCATGCATCCATCCTGACTGACAGCAAGCCATGTGTCCAGGCATACGAGAAATTATGCCGCGGCGAATTCTCTACAAGCCCGCTAGTGTCTACTTTACCTGTCCGCAGTCAGTCAATACCAGTCCTCGGTCAGACACGTGCCAGGGTCATCCATCCTACCCTCCGACTTCGCCAGTCGAAATGCTCCACAATGTGAACATGGAACCTGTCAAATCTGCTCGTTGGCCAAGAACCTCGGAGACTCCCTTGTCAGGCAATCATCAGTCTAAGACATCATCGACGGCGACACAAGACTTCCTTTTACAAGTCGACCAGCTTGTAAACACTATACAGGCAGAGTGTCCAGATCTACGTAAAACTCACGCTCATCCCAAGCAAGGCACTCGACCCTTCAAGAAGTTTACGAATATCAGGGACGTTAAAAGATATCTTAACGTCGCTACCATTGCAAAGGATGGTTTACTCGTTGTAAAGCGCGACTTTCCTCTGTCACCAAGCCGGGAGTGTATTATTGTCCCACGCCGTGTTCTTGACGGACTTCCATGTCCAGCTCCGTCACCCTTCAAGCAATCAACTCAAAAGGGCTAAAATAAAAGCGGTATCTTTTTGCCCTTGTTCTCGAGAAAGCCATCGAACGCGTGACAAAAAGCTGCCACCATTGCGCTTCACTTCTTTAAAGTCCCAAGGCGCGTATCGAACAGTATGCGTGTGAACCTCCAGACGCCATCGGGATTTCGTTCGTCGCGGACGTTATCCGTCAATCACGACAATTCATCTTGGCTGTACGCGAGTGCGTGACCTCGTACACGACCAGTTTGTAACCGATGGGCAGCACCCTACCCTCTGCGACGCCTTAATATGTCTGTGTGTCCAGATGCGTCCCCTCGACGGCCCACTCGCTATCATCCGTACCGACCCAGCCTCGGGATTTAAACTCTCAAGGACGAAAAGCAACTACATCACCATCGACTGGCGTTGGAGCTCGGCCATCCAATAAACGTAAACAAAAGCCCCGTCGCCGAAAGGGCGGTTCAGGAGAAAGAGCGCGAGCTTCTAAAACTCGACTCACTCGGTTGTCCTGTCTCGAAAGTGACACTTGCAGTCGCCACAGTCAACTTCAACGCTCGCGCTCATCCAAAGTTGCTAACAGACCATCGACAACAGCGTACGACTGTGACTCGTTTGCAGATGAGGACGACACACCCAGAAGAAGCTACCACCGCCAGCAACACCTGACATACCGTTAGCCATAGCTGCGCCACCCGCCCAAGACGTATCATTCTCACCCGCCTACAGTGCAGACGCCGATGAAATAAGCCCCAGATCAGACATGGGCAGCTGTCCGACGCAACTTCCTGACGTGGAGTCCTCGCCACCTAGGAGGTCTTCCCTCGAGCGCCACCGTCCTGCTCGCTATAATGACAGTGACTTTCTCAATCACTTCACCTGACTATGAACTGTACATGGGGTTACTACCAGTCTAGTCCTGTTGACATCTATCTCTAGTTCAGCCCAGCGACACGTTGTCCCGCTAGACGTTATGTTTTCCACACTAACCACATGTTATTAGGTAGTTAGTTTTGGTTTGATAGAAAGAAGAAAGGTCACGGTCGTCAACGGTACTTAGTTAATATGTTAGTTACCCTCACGAACCCTCTTTGGTTCCGCCATCTTGTTTTGGTGATCTTTCGTTTTCCCTCTCGGTGTTATTCAAGCATTCAGCCGTTACCGGAGTAGTGTCGAACCTTTTGCTTCTTGCTCAACTGACACTCGTTCTTTTTCTTGATGTTCACCAGTCGCCCGCTAGCAACAGCCTCACCAAGACGACAAAGGATAAGATTTGTCACGTATGAAGGAGAGGTATCTCTTAGTGTAAAAAAAAAACAAACCGCCGCGTTTACAATCTCAGGTCTTATTAGCCAATCCATTTTAATTATTAGACCGAAAGAAGAAAATTTCAACTCTACTCTAGACCTTTAGAAAAAGGAAAATTCTCAGATTCTCCAATGAAACGCTTTGAGCTTGTTGGTGTATTAGGAAGCAATTTACTACAGGTAGATTGTAGTAGACCGAAAGAAGAAAATTTCAACTCTACTCTGGACCTTAGAAGAAAGGAAAATTCTCAGATTCTTCAATGAAACGCTTTGAACTTGTTGGTGTATTAGGAAGCAATTTACTACAGGTAGAATGTAGTAGGGGGGGGGGGGGGTCTTCGTAATTTTTAAATGACAAGAGTTAAACTTCACACTGTTGGAGGGGGGTCCTACGTATTTTTCATTATTCGAAGCTCATTTTACGGACCTTTATATGCTATTTAAAATTCTTTTACTGAAAGAAAGTGTTCTTTTTTTTATCTAGCATAGAGTCAAGCACTTCATTCCGCGTTCCGTTCCGTGAGTTGTTACGGGATCTTGCGGGCATTCTATGTTGTTTTTTGGGGGATATTAGCGGGCCAGGATCATCTGTGGGCCTCCCTCAGATAATTTATCACATTGCTTGTACGTACATTTGGGATAAATACCACAAACCACGAGTGGATGGCGAAAATGTTTTGTAATTTCGAGCCGCTCCAAGGGCTTGTTCTCTATTTTAATAATTATCTCTAGCAGCTTCATGTATGGTGATCCTTCCCGTTTAGAATCAGTACAACGCCCCCCTCCCGACACACACCCCCCGGATGAAAATAGTTCACAGGAGTACAAAGTTCTTTTTTCATTTTCGTTAAATATGCACAATTATATTTGTATGGCAATTTTGTAGTCTTAAAAGCTACCTGTGAAGACTTGTATTTCCAAACGATTCCTATTTTTTTAGTTCAACTATAAAGTCCATGCAAATGCAGGCAAAACCTTATCACCGGCTTTAGATTTACTGGAAAAAAAAATACTCTGCAGGCCTTTTACACGTTAAAAAAATTCTTGCACGCCAAATGCTTTGAAAAAAATATCCTGCGCACCCAAAAAAAAATTTTTTCAATATACTTCCTAATCAACTAAACTAAATATCAAACAAAACTCGTACACACACATGGCCCCCGCTTATTAATCAAATAACGATTTTGCGCCTTTCTAGAATGTAAATAAAACACATTGTATGGGGGTAGCGTTTTGTTGTTTCCGGAAAGAACAGGCTGAAATTTAACATGCTTGCAAAAAGCTTTTCGAACTGTACGCAGCGGGACCCAAAAGGGACTTTCAAGGCATTTTCTTCCGTATTTTAGATAATGTCTCATACATTTACTGTAATTTTGGCTGCTAACAGAGGGGGGGGGGGGGGGGGGGGGGCGAGCCCCCTAGGCCATTATAGGCCATTATAGGCCATTATTTCGTCCTATTAGGACTCGTTAGCATGGCATAGCCGGTTCGCCCCATGTGGCATCTAGAGCTTCTTTTTTGAACAGGTATTCTGATCAATTTCTGGGCATCCTGAGATTATGAATTTTCAAATTTTCTTTTGGCTTTTAGAGGAGCTGTATAAGGCAGCTCCTGCACGCGCTACCTTCATAACTTAGTGTCTCTCCCCTAAAAGTTAAAAAATGGCGGTATCAAAAAAACATCGACAACACCGAGTTGTCGGGGAGGGAGGAGTCGCGGTCGCCATGTTGGGTCGAAATTAGGAGGGTCATGATATACAGTATGACGAAGCTCAAAATGCAAGCGAGCTGTATTTTTATCTGTTTTATGCTTCGTGTTACCAGTGTTGTAGGCTCCAGGTGTTGGGCTACCTGTGTTGTAGGCTGGTTGTGTTGGGCTACCTGTGTTGTACGCTCCTAGTAATAGTTTTGTGTTTAAAGTGATGGGTTACTGGTAATAAGGTGTAAAATCTTGTGTTCTATATCATAAAAAAAAAAACGCTTTCCCTACATAGCTAGGTACTTATATTGATTACTAAGTAAACCATAATACTAAAATCAGTCAAACCGGACCTCTATACAATATATTTTTGCTTTCTGTTCAACAAATCTGAATTGTCCGATTCTATGATACATTATTCTTCTACTAGAATAGGGGTTTACTAGAATCCAGATTCCATTACTACTTGTGGTGAATTAAAAAAACGATGAATGAATAGAAGAGCAGATCAATATGTGGAGGGTCGAATTCCACATCTTTTCTTTGTATGTAACACCAGCTTGATCAACTCGGGGCGTCTTTCATGGGAAGTTTTACTAACGCTGGTCTTATTGGCATTCACGCCAAAACTGTGTTCTTGGAAAAAAAACACTGCCGACTTCAGCAAAGGCCACAGTAATAGAAGCTTATCAGGACATGACCGCAGTAGGCCTTGGCTTGAGCCTATGTTCTTGGAAAAATCCCGGTGCTGCCTCAAGTAACCAATCACAAGAGACCACACTTACATCCCGCATGTAACACTTGGAGGTATGCACCAATTCGTTGTACACTACATAAGCCGGCTTGGACATAAAGAGAGAGGAGGAAGGGTGAATCGCAACCGTCTCTCGATGATTAAGCGTCTGATATGTTCCATCTAGCTGAAGCTCCGCAGAATTCATGAACAAACCTCTACACAAACACTGCCGTAAAGTGGCCGAGTCCTTTCCACACGATTGAAGCTTAATCTCCAAGCGAATACAGATCTCCCTCAGTTGCTTACGAATGTCCATGACCAGTTTCATGACGCGTGTATTGATGAAGTGTTCAGCGCACCAGCTCTTGTTCATCCCACATTGCTTGTAAGCGCGATAGATATTGAGTAGGGTGATCTGGTCGCCTTCTGACGAGAGGAATTTCTTGCGGACTTTTAGGGCGTGGTCACGCTTGCTCTGAGGGGTGTAGGTGATAGAGTCCACCGAAAGTAAGGCTACCACAGTTAGTATCTCTTCACTGCAGCCTAGGGTTTCCGACGCGAGGATCACCTTAGCAAGACGAGGCTCTAGGGGAAACTGTGCCATCTTTTGACCGAGGGATGTCAGCTGGAAAAAGGAGATGAGATTATTGCGGACCAATTACTGATTGGTATCTTAAGCCTGGTTTCCATATAATCGTAACAGTCAATAAGGTCATATAAGGTTTGCCCCCCCGAGGGAAACACACGCCTCGCCAAGGTTATAGGTAAAGATCTTTTGTTTACGAGCCGCAGAATTCTGAATTCTAGTCCATTTAACTGCCGATGGTGATAGGTAATAATTTTTTTTGCAGAGGACTCTGCAAGTTACAAATATATGGCAACCAGGCTTTACAATTAGGCAACTTTTTTTACCCTGTTGGGGCTGCTTATTACATACCTTATAATCACCGTTTATTTCCTGCAATGCCTCTAAAATAACAAGCTGCTTCAGGGCACCATCTATTGCATCCGCTGAAGGCTTATCCATGAAGTCAAAGCTTGCAATGTCAGGTATTCCCAGGGCCATTAACTGCAGTATGACACTAGAGAGATTACACCTCTGGATCTCGGGGACAGTAGCTTCTGCAAGTTGCTCAAATTGTTCCTCAGTGTATAACCTGTAGCAGACTCCACTGCACTCCCTACCAGCACGCCCTAGCCTCTGACGAGCCTGAGCTTTGGAGACAGGCTGCACACGTAGCATGTCCAGTCCTGTTTTTGGGTGAAAACCTAAAACACAAAGCGCAAATTGGGCAAATCTTATTTTTACATCTTAAGAAATTTTTTTATTGTACTAATATGTAAAAAGGATACAGTAGCAGCAATAAAAAGAAATGGCTTTAGCCATTCTTCTCATTTTACAATCCTAGCTTTTCCCTACTTTTTATAAAAGAGCTACTTTTTTTCCAATCTGGATTGTGGTGGAATTAATTTTAAGGTACTTAAGGTAGTTGTGTATAGTCAAGTCACATCAAGTCAATTAAACAAACTGGGCTATGAAAAATTAAATAAATCAATTTCCACTATTAGTCTAAATCTAAATTATACCTTTGGCTTTGACATATCCTGTGTCAATAACATATTTAACCCCTGGGATGGTCACAGATGTCTCTGCAATGTTTGTGGACAGTATAACCTTTCTTGCTCCTGGTATGGCTGGCCTGAAAACCTGCATCTGTTGACTTGATGGCAGAGCGGCAAACATGGGGCAGACCAGTAGCTGAGGGCAGTCTAAGGAGAGATATTGGACATGTAATAGGCCATTCCAGATATAAGCATGCATGTGCACTCAACATGGAAAGGGTTCTATTAATTTTCAGAGTATATGGGATGGATATTGATAAGAAGGGGGCGGAAGTTATTCCATTTATTTTTAGTTCAAATAAAACCTTAATAGACTTTTTTTAAGTAGTCAGCACTTGGAAAATAGTAGCTGGTGCTTCCGACAGGCGCTGGGCCTAACGAAACCCTATTTCTATTGTAATGCATGTGCAAGCTTCTAGCTGGAATGGCCTATTGCATTTAAAGACTATTCAAAACTAGACAAAAGCAAAAATGGCAGGGCTGGGTTAGGAAAGAATCAATTGAAAGAGACACATCAAATACAGGGTTATACACTCACCTGGTGGACAGTGCAAAGAACAATCTGATACCAGTTTAGATAATGACTCAATCTCATCCTGACCAGTCAGAAATACTAAGATGTCACCTCTGCAAAACAAAAAGAATTATTTTTTTCTTATTAGTGATTGCATTTAACAATTTTGCATTCTAATTGGCTCTAAAAGCATAAGTGATCATTAGCATTCATGCTTTCCTCAAATCTCTGCCTTCCATTTCAATTAAAGGATATAAACATAGTGCACTTTTTCATTACTGACTTGTAGTTTGGGCATCAATGAGATAAAATACTAACTAGGCAGTGCAAATGTTCCATTCAATAAATGATTTACATATTTCGCCAACCAGTTGATTCAAAGGACTGATGTGCCAAATCTAGAGTCTGGCTGACATACACGTAGACAGCTTGCCCTTACTTACTGACTTACTTACTTACTGACTTACTTACCTACAGGCTTCTTGCATAGTCGCAAAGCCAGTTGACAACAATGTTTTATCAATCAACTGTATACTAGAAGACACAATACACATCCTAAATAAACCTTAGCCGAGCAGCTTGCTGGCTAGTTCAGAAGGAAGAGTCTTTACTTACCCCAAGGGTTTCTCTTGATGCAACTGCATAATTGTGATGAGTGCTGCATGCATATAATCAACTTGGGGCTCAACTGCGTACATCAATTCAACTGGGTGCTGACGACCCTCAATATATAAAACTTCTGCACTACCAAAATATTCAGAGAATTGATGTGCCTCTAATGTGGCAGACATTACTACAATCTTTAATGGCAGCATTCCTCTTTCTTTCCTAGATATTTGTGCTCCTTTGACAATGCCAAATAAGACATCAGTGTGTATCGTCCTCTCATGAGCCTCATCTAGTATAATTACAGAGTATCTCTTGAGTAAGGAGTCACCTACAGACTCTCGTAACAGCATACCATCTGTCATGTATTTAATGCGTGTCTTTGTAGATGTGACATCTTCAAACCGGACAGTATAACCAACCTCCTCTCCCAGTTGTACCCCCATCTCCCTACTAACCCTCTGTGCAATGCTTATTGCGGCAACGCGACGAGGTTGCGCGCAAGCAATGACAGAGTTGCGAGCAACTTTTGCCTCATAAAGATATTGCGGTATTTGAGTAGTTTTACCACTTCCGGTTTCACCAACAATGATGACGTTTTGCCTGTTGCGTATCTCGGTTATCAGGCTTTTTCGAGCGGAGAAAATAGGGAGACTCAGTTTCTGCCGCTGTATCGGACTAGAAGCATGTGTATGACCATTTTGTTCGCCTCCATTGGACGCTGAAGAAGAACGAATCACAGCTCTTTTAGCCGGCAATGGACTTCCAGATTCAGAGAATGAGCGCTTTAGTCCAGGAATTACGATCTTTCGAGCGTTGGCCATGCTTTCCTTTTACGGAAACCAAGAAAAGTTATCCTGAACACCACAGGAACACAACAGCCGCCATGTTGGAATGATGTTACGCTGGCAAAATGATTGCTGGCTCAGGATTTTAGAAAATTTAGTTCCCTTTGAATTACAAAAAAAACAAAAACATAATATTTGGCACCAGTAAACTGCGTGGCAATATTGTGGATCGTACTAACGAAATACAGCCTTTCAAAAAATTTATTTCTTATTTAATTTTTCTTACGCTTTGGGTTGCCTGTGTCAGAGCTCGCATTGCATCACTGCTCTATTTCAAAATGGCGGTGTATTTATTCCGTTCCTGTCTCGCAAGACAATTTGGCAATCTGCGAGTTGGAGTTCTAGGTAAATAAGAAAGTCCATGTATGCTAAGATAGCTTATTTATGCCTTAGTAATTTAGCTACATTTGTCTCATGTTTTCTTGTGTGACGTAACATGCAGGGGACAATAGTTCTGTTGTTGTTGTTTGCGTTTAAAAGCTGCCCTTTGCACTTCTTTACGTAGTTTAGTCAGCTATTTTTAGAGGTTATTAAAGTAAATACTTGTAATATTTAATTTGATGTGAGAGTCAGTCACTTTAAGTTTATTAAGTATCATTTAGGATGGTATAGTATAGCTGTCATCCTAAGATAAAGCACTTGTCATTTGAAAACCCCGCCCCCATGGTCCCGGGGTAGGGTGGGGAATTAGACTTTCAACCCTGAGCAATTGTAATAAAGGTCCCCACCCCCCTCAGGATGCAAACAGCAGTCAAATGCCCCTTCCCTTGTGGGTAATAACTGTATATTTGAGATGGTATGCCATCTGAAATGAGCCTTTTATATCCCCAAAACATTTATGTATATGTTGAAGAGTACAATGCAAGTATAAAAGAGAGAGTTTGTCATAATTCCTCACAATTTCTGTAAAAACTAGTTATCTCTTCCCCTGATGGCTTCTGCATTTCCCTAGATGGTGTAAGGCTGTTTCCATTTTTATTTGGGCCATCTGCGCTTTATCTCTGCTACCCCCCTGTATACACCATGTACAGATTACAGACAGATCCGTTTAATTAAACATTTCCATAAATTAGGTATCTCCAGACATCACCTTCACACTGATGACCGTAAAACGCCTGGTGTAGATGAAACTGAAGATCCCCACAGGACACAGGGGACTGGAGATTCCAGGTATTCAAGGTTCACTTAAAATACGTCAGTTATGGTGGCCCTGTTCACATCATATGAGGGTGCCCTATACCCTTCCTAGTAGTGATAAAGACACTGCATGTTCACATTTGACTACTTTGCTATCCCTAAGGGCTGAAGGCACCCAAACCAAAACACTTTTGAAAAAAACAACTAGTCACATCAATGTGACACCTAATCACATTAACCAATTTGCGTCATTTACCATCTACGGACAAATTTTTATGTGCAGCGTGGACAACTGTTACCTTTGAGCACCCAAACATGCCTGATCAGTGATAACAGTGCATGGCAGGCCTTAGAAATATTGTAAAGTTAAAAAAAATTCAAGAGCCAAGCGATCAAATGCAAACTTGAAAAAAGTACCCTTGGGACGTTTGTGGGATGCCTAACCAGGGGTCATTGCCAAGTCAGGTTGATAAACAACCTTTGATTCATGAAAGGCCAAACACCACAGATTGCAAGCGTAAAGCTAAATGAAATAGAAGACCGGCCAATTGCTAAATATTTCACATTTTTTCATTTATATTGATTTAATCCCGTCATCCCCTTTACAGTAAGTCACCTGAATCAGGGCACAAAGCAGCCGACCAGTCTTACGAAGATGGAGGGGAATATGGAGTCCCAGACGAAGAAGATGAGAATGATGTCAAAAACAAGATTCTCGTAGCTGCACTTGGCCATGTTCACACCCATGGATGGACTTCAAGCACCATCGCCACAGGAGCTCAGTCATTAGGGCTGTCAGCCATGGCGGAGGGGATGTTTCCGCGTGGAGGAGGGGACTTGGCGCTGTTTTATATTGAGGACTGCAACCTGAGACTTGCTGACTATCTTGTGGAGCAAACTCAGGCTTTACAGGAGAGTCAAGATGCTCCGTAAGTTTGATTTATTTTGCCAGTGTGATACTGGTTATAACAAAAACAAATGTATTGTGTTTTAGTCTTTGAAAGGGGCAGAAGAATTGGCCTTAAAAAGGTGGGGGGGGGCTAAGAAAAAATCGGAGAGAGACATTCTTGCGGTCAAGCTGTGCCAATTTATATTTTTCTTAGGCCAAATGTATTTTGTGTATGGGTGGAGGCTCTGTGAACATACTGCCCCTTGCAAAATATTTGATGTTTGGCAATTGTACAATGCTAAAAACTGTTAAGATTCCAAGGAAGCAATATTGTTGGCTCTGCCCCCTACATGGCCAAAGGTTGATTATTTATTGTGTGATTGTGCATCAGTCGTCCACGGTCCTCTGTGGTTATCCGGGATGCGCTGGAGACTCGCCTGCGCATGATTATACCATACATCAGCACCTGGCCCCAGGTATGGTGGTTATTGGGACAGTGGACCACTTCAAGCGCTATTTAGTTATGTGTTTTCTCTTAGATAGATACAGAGTCCACAGCCTGCAAGCAGGCTTATTATTCTATTGTGGCTATAAGTGATAAGGTTGAAAGATTTGTGGTATGAAATGTTTTGAATCTTTGGAAATAGTGTAAAATATATGGTGGAAAGTATCGATGTCTGTTCCATGAAGTTCTAGAAATGACATGTACAAATCATATGGACTTATTATTTTAATCTACTGGTTATAACATTGAAATTTTTTTTGATTAAATGCTTGGAGTCTTTGTAATTAAAAGAGACCTTGAAATAATGAGAAAAATGATGAAATATAATGTTGTATACAGGCAATGCAGTTGATGATGCGACCTGAAAATGCTCCTGATGCTCTAAAGAATGTGGCCTACATGGTTGATGAGATATGGTACCATGCGGGTGACACTTCTACAGATGTAAGTAATCGCACAAGCAGTGGCTTGAATCCAAGGGAGGGGCACTAGGGCAGGGAAGGAGGAGGGTTGTCATGCAAACTTGTTCTTTAATTGGGATTGCGGGAGGATGAAGTAAAATATACAAAGGAAGGCTTTTAATTGAAAAAAAAACAAAGGTACCTCCAAACCCTGTTACATATGCCTTAAACCTTTTGAATTGTTGTACTACTACAAGACTATGTCATAATTATTGTAATTGCACATTGCAGTATAACTGGTACACCAAACGTGCCATGCTGGCCGCCTTGTATGGTGCCACAGAGGTGTACATGGTGCGAGACCAGTCAGAGGACTTTACCAATACCTGGGCCTTCCTAGATAATAGAATTGCAGACATCAAAGAGATGGCCAAGATGAGAGATAATGTGAGTTCAGTGTGGGGAATGCCGTGCATCTATCAGTAGAACTCCATGAGGTGTATGTAATTCTCTTACAATACGCTTTCTAATCCTAGTCTACTTCCCTTTTCTGTCCAGCCTTTCCTTTCCTTTATATTTTTAAAAGGGTTATCTTACAGACTTTTTCAATCCCATTTACAAATTTATGTAAATTGGATTGTAGATGAAACGATAAAAATACCTTTTCTGACCTAATCTTAACTTCCAGAATGACAAAGTGGCTAAATCTAAACCCCCTTTTTCCACCCTATATACATTATAAAAATCTATATTATGTTTTTCCTGTGCACAAATTTTATTACACCACACTTCCTTGAAATATTCTACTGGGTTTGAATTTAGCGATATAATAAATCTTGCCCTTAAATTTTAACGTTTACTACTGTCCTTAAAAAAAACCTTTAAGTATATTTTTTAACATTCAAAACGGGAAAAGGAGATTGGCATTTAATTGTATTTAGAATTGTGGATTATTTCTACTTTTGTCCTCGTGTCGCTGAGAAGTGTCTGCCTCTCTGGCTTAGTTTCAGAAAGCCGGCATGGACTCTACTCAACTGATCTCCGCTGCAATGACAACAGTAAGGAGAAAAAAAGTTTTATAAAATACAACTACATCATTATACACTTTGTAAGGACAAAAACTAAATGAGCCAATGAATAACTTATTCATTGATATTTTATAATAAAAATTATCATTATCCATGGCATTATTTTATGCTTTTGAAATAAAATTCCATGGATCCGATGGATGCAATGTCTTGAGAATATGTATAGAAAAATGGGAAAGACAGACAAAACAGAAGTAAAAAGATTCCAACGTTTTGGATTTTATTTGCAGTCCTTCATCAGGGAGGCTACTAAAACTGTTACAATGATAACGCGTGTGTACAAACTATACTTAAATTTTCTTTGATTTGTTGAAACCGAATTCCATTTTCGCTCTAGGGCAAACGAACCACCAGAGTAGAATAAAATAATAAAATAGAGAGTTAGAATTTTAACATACTATCAACTTGTTTTTGCAGATCCGAAACATGGCTGGCTTCAACAAACGATCAAGATAAAAGTATTTCCCAACAGAGAACAGAGCTTAAGATTAATTACTAGTTTTGACGAGCGGGAACCTGATAAAAGTGGGCACAACTTTTGAGTTAGGTTAGCCTAATGATATAAGCGTTGGAGTTGCCAACCCTTTAAAGCGGGCAGTTGCACGTCCTTGGATAAAAACAGTATACTGAGACATCACAACACTTTAAAGAGTAGAGAAAAAAAATATATAATATGTCTTATAAACTGTACAACTAGAGATTATTTTTGGGGGTTATTTCAGGAGGCTTGTTATAAAATAGCAACTATCCAGGTTTATAAATGACCTTCGATATTTCAGATATTAACCCATTGAATCCTGGCTATTTTTGAGCTGAATATACAAAAAACAGACTGAAAAACAGATACCTCCCCCCTATTCTGAGTTTTATACAGCCCGTCAAAGTCAAACACAGCTGCACCTAGTCAGCGGTATCCAAGCTTTCCAACAGTGATTTGCGGTCCCCACTTTTAATCCCTCGTTGTTGTGCTGAAGCCAGCACAAGTTGATGGTTGCTTGTGTATTTTTCATAAAAAATACAGCTATGAGCATATTAGGAGAGTGTCTCAGGACATCATGAAGTCTTTTGGGGCATAATTGAGTGCTTTGCTTACGGATTTTTGCAAGCAAAGGTGGATTCATGATGATTTTTTCTTGTTTGGCTTTGCCTGGATGAGAAAATAATTTTCTAATGAATCACCACAGCTCTCCTAAATGCTGTCTTTTCTGAAACAAAATTGATTGCAAAATTTTTTACACTGCTATTCTGGGTCTGTATGACCTGGAATTGATTTGTTTGGCTTCGGGGTGAAAAGACTTCTAAAAAACCATCTGACTTTGGGGAGAGGAGTGTTGACTGGCCCTCCCCTCGTGAATTTTTCCCTGGATCTCCCAGAATGCCTTGCAATCCGTAAAGGCATTTTCGTGATTTTACAATCCTTCAAGGAGTGGACATTGTGTTTTGAGGCCATGGAAATAAACCTGGAGGATCAGAATAAAGGTATCTATTTGTGTCTTGAGCTGTGTTTGCTTATCTCTCTCCCTTGTGTTGTATTTTGAGGGGTGATTCTGCTTTTCTTTCCTTGTTCGATTTGAAAATTTGTCAAAGAACCTGTGCTATTATTTGGCTTAAGAGCAGTTGCCAACACCTTGGTAGAAAATTGATCGCTCCAAGGAGTAACCCAAGCTCACTCGCCTTTCGCCTACTCATTCTTAGTGGGGACATCCCTCTCAATCCCGGTCCCACCTACCGGTATCCCTGTGGAGCATGCTCAAAACCAGTTAAATGCAACCAGAAGGGTATTCAGTGCGACTACTGCGATGCATGGTATCACACAAAATGCTGCTCAATAAGCAATGAAAGTTACAATACACTTGCTAACAGTTCTTGTTCTTGGATCTGCTGTGCCTGTGATGTGGCCAATTTCTCAAAGTCATCAAGTGGTCCTGACATTCCTGGTGACAATTATTATTTATCTTTATCAACATCAGTACAATCATCCGGCTCAGAATCGCCCCAGCCACTAACATCCTCCCCCAGGCAAAGATCTCCTGCATCAAATAAAATGAAAGACCCCCACAAATTGAGAGTGTTAACACTGAATGCTTGTAGCTTAAAGGGTAAAGATAAACGCCTTGAATTTCAAAGCCTGATTGACAACTACAAACCTGATATTGTTAATGTAAATGAGACCCACATTAATGACACTGTCTTTTCGGCTGAAATTCTGGAGAAAGGTTACACCATTTTTCGTTATGATAGAAACGAATTTGGTGGAGGGGTGTTGTCTGCTTTCTCCAACCATCTTGTGGTGACTCACGAGGAGCAAATGGATGGTAATTATGAAGGCATCTGGTCAAAGATAAATATTGCAGGAAGCAAATCACTTTTTGTTGGCTCAGTCTATAGGACCCCAGACTCAAATGTTGACCCCCTTGTAGCTCTCGATGGTGCATTATGCAAGCTGGTTAAAAATCCAATTCCAAACATCCTCATTACCGGTGACCTGAACCTGCCTAGTATATTTATGGGAAGATGATAACTACGCTGTAAGACCTAATCCTACTTATGGGCTTGAAGTAAACCACAAGTTTTTGGACATTGTGAACGACCACTCACTGACTCAACATGTTATGAAGCCAACTAGAGGGGAGAACACCCTCGATCTTGTTCTCACCACTTGCCCAGAAATGGTATTAGACCTAGTGGTTGAGCCCGGCATGAGTGATCATGATCTGGTGTTATTTGATCTAAACTTGAAGCCCTCTTTCAACAAGAAAAAGCCTCGTAAAGTATTTGTATTTAAGAAAGGTAACATGGGGGCAGTGAAAACTGACCTTAAAAAACATCTTGATAACTACTTCAACAATGAGGCCTATCATAAATCAATGAAAACTATGATTTCTTTAAAACCACAATCACTGAGATCATGAAAAAACATATCCCACAAAAAAACATCAGTGGTAGATGGAACTTGCCATGGATCACTAGTTCCATTGAAAGGTTAATCCGAAAAAAGCAACGTCTATATAACCATGCAAAACACTGTAACAACCTTGCTGCCTGAAAAAAAAAAAAAAGACTTGCGTAAACTCGTTAAGAAAAATCTCGCTAAGGCACACAGCGAGTATGTGTCCCAGCTCTTAACAGTCCCAGAGGGTAGTGAAACCGCGAACCATACCATAACCAAACGGTTCTGGACGTACATCAAGTCCAAAAAGACCCATGATGTTGGTGTTGCTCCCCTACGCAATGATAAGGGTGAATTAGTCAGTGACAGTCTTGGTAAGGCACGTGCTCTGAGTTCCCAGTTCCAGTCCGTTTTTACTCATGAAAATAATGGTTCTATACCTACACTTGGACCAAGTCCTTATCCGACTATACCGTCTACTTTAATATCTATAGACGGTGTTATCAAACTACTTCAAAATGTTAACCCGAAGAAAGCTAATGGCCCTGATTAAATCCCCTGTAAAATTTTACAGGAAGCTGCCCATGAAATCGCCCCAGCTCTGACGTTCTTGTTCACACAATCTTTAGAGACCGGTACTCTCCCGAATGACTGGCTCAGTGCAAATGTGACCCCAGTGTTCAAAAAGGGAAATAAGAATATCCCTTCCAACTACCGTCCTATTTCACTGACTGCTGTGCCTTGTAAAATACTTGAGCACATTATTTTCCATGACATAATGAATCATCTTGATACCCATAATATCCTCGTCAAGTTCCAACATGGTTTTCGCAGGTTCTTTTCCTGTGAAATGCAATTAATAACCACCCTAGAGGATGTGGGGAAAGCTCAACAATTCAATCAATTCAAAACAATTCAAAACTACCTAAATGATACAAAACTATAAACCTTTTCTAAGATATAAATCCAGCTCATTTCATCATCCAAGAAAGTATCGTTATTTCGAAGCGATTTTCATAATTGTTGCTAAAATGAGCGGCGTTTACTGCACAGTGAACTTACCCGCGTCACGAAAGTCAGATGAAAACAATACCTCCTTTAACAAAAATATTCTAATTTTTATACGAATGCTTAGAAAAAAAAATGTTTGTTAATGTGTATATTTTTTTTTCTGGATTGATGAGATATTTTCGATTTACATAGCTTTTAGTTGTTCGTGCTTCCCGGAGGACGTGGGAATAACCCTGCGCCCATAGTGTGTTTTTGGTTTGACTGCAGAAATAAAGCCGCATAAGGATTGATTTGATGATCCCGTTCTCAATTAATCGTTTCATTCCCAGTAATGTCAATCCTAAACAGTTAATCTTTATTATGTGGGCCTTTTATTTCAGTCAATCGGCTGAATAAAGAACTTCATTTTAAAGACAACCTCCTTGATATTAGCGCTCGATAAAATATTATTCTATATTTAAACAATTACTGAAACTGTGATTGATATATCAATATGCTAGGACGATTAAATAAAACGGCCAAGATTAACCATAGTTAAATCATAAGCTGGCTAACTTAAATAGGGTTATGGCATTGTTATAGCAGAACTCTTAAAAGTACGACAACAACGCATTGGTGGCCGTTGCATTCACATTTTGTTTTTGTAAATAAAAACGACTTTTGTTGTTGTTGATCTCTCGTGCACAAAAATTAACAAAATAAATCACCCAATTCTAGGATCACCTTATCCTCTACATTTTTTGCATTTTATCTATTTTTGCCGTTTCAGTATTTGTGTGGGTTGTGGCTAGCGAAAGCCGTTTGACGATTGTTTGTTTGTTAACCTTGTCACGCAACGCCCGTCACGCGACTAGAGTTAGGGACACGTACTTCAACGAATACAAAAGGTTTCCACAGCATTACAACTATTTTCAATACTTTCTGATGAATGTGTGATTCTAACTGGTCTTGGGAAACAAGGTGCGCATTTCCAACCTAGCTAAGTAACGCTTGAAACGTATGAAATACTTTAAGTCACGAAAAGATTTCAGTTCAGAAGATATCGGAGGAGAAAGAGAGAAGAGAGGAGAATGATGTCAGTTTAGAAGAGATCAGAAGAGAGAGAGAATCAGTGGCTATGTAAAGGAAGTCAGAGTCAAACTGAAGATGGCCTGACTGAGGTTTAGTCAGAGACAAAGAGAACAGACCACCCGGAGAGTCGAGGAAATAAAGCAAGCACCGAATCTACGCTGTCCTATCTTGTCCTATCTACGCTGTCATGAACCCCCTGTGACAACCTGCTGCATTGCGAAGTTAAAACCGTTTTTATACATTAATTTTGAGCATAAAGAAATGGATGTGACTATTCAGTAATTAGTTTTTTTTTATTCTCAAATGAAATAAAACTCGTACCAGATGACAGATTTTTATAGTGATACAGAACTATAACCGCTGCTACGGAACTTACTACCACTTATGTGCAAACGGAAAAAAAACATAAATCAATAACATTTGAAAATGTGTAGTCTTTTCTGTGCATATTATATACATAAGTAAATTTGTAGTAGTCTTAGAAAAAATCATGAGCATTAAGCCCTCAGCAAAAAAGATAGAGCGATTTTAATATGAAGTGATATGGAACTGGTCATTGTACTGTATTATTGTTTGAACGTTTCTCGGGATTTATAAAAAGCGTGCTGTGCTGCATATTACAAATGATAGCAACTCATTCCAAATAACAGTATGTTTTGTTATGGTTTTAAAAGTTTTAAAAGTAATCAATCTTCTCTTCACGATTGGAAGACGTTTTAGATCACAATTGAGATTTAATTGTGACTTTTCAGAATATAAAGTGATGAATAATACATTCGAATCAAAGCTATAATGCCCCAAAAAGCTACAAAGTTCCTGGAAAAGCTCCATTCCTTAAACCTCGAAAGGTTTACATTTTACTCACAATATTGATATCAATAAGGTTATAAAGTTGACGTGTATCTCTTGGTATTAGAAGAATGCGTTTTGCCTTGTACAACATTTGGTTCCTGCTATTTCAATAATTTATTTGGTCGCAAACTCTTACAAAAGCCCTAAAGGGACAGAATTGGTAGGAAAAAAGAGTAATTCGAAGTCACACACTGATATGATTTTTCTTTTTTTGCATTCGTATATGTTTTGCTCCAACAGAATGGTTGCTTGGACAACTATTTCATCGCTAAAACTCGAGAATTCTAATTTACAAAATGATGTCAACAACTCTTTTCGAATAAGCATTTAACCAACCTAGCCAATCGTGTGAGAAATAAAACATATTTTTTACTTTCGTCTTCTTCTTGGTTCAGAGAACCACCACTTTTTATGTTCTGGAAACAGTCCGTTAAGGAGTTGCTTGGACGACGATTCCATAGCTAAAACTCGGGGAATTTAATTTACAAAATAATGTCGACAAATATTTATGAAAAAGCATAACCGCCACTTTTTATGTTCTGGAAACAGTCCGTTAAGGAGTTGCTTGGACGACGATTCCATAGCTAAAACTCGGGGAATTTAATTTACAAAATAATGTCGACAAATATTTATGAAAAAGCATTTAAAACCTAGCGAAATCGTGTAAGTAATATTAATTATCAGTTTGTCCTCTTTTTATCTTGGTTCAGAGAAAGAATCGAGGTCCACATCAAACTTAAAATTGTAATATTTCTCGTCAACTGTTTCCACTAGGGTTATTGTCTTGATGTTTTGAGAATCTCACTTATACTATAAAGTATCATTTCGAAAGCTTAAGTTTACCTTTGCTTTTGAATAATAAATTGTAAAAGCGTTTTTGTTTTCTCGATTGCCATAACGTTTTAGATACATCGTTTAAGCATTGATTGTCTTTTTTTTATATTTTCTTCAAAATTGGCAAACAGCGTGCAAACTAATAATTGGCTAGTTAGGTGGCGAGTGGTTTTTAATTTCGTTCAGCTTCATCTTAATTAATTGTTTATTCTTAATTGTTCCCATAACTTTCTCCCCTTTCAAGTTTTTTTAGATAACAGCTAAAAAACTATTTTTTTTAAATTTTTGTTGATACAAATCTGTACTTGCTTAGGTAAAAGTATAAGATTCTTTTTTCAAACCTAATGGCGTTTCCAAGGACAGCAGTTTCAACATGTTGGATTGCTTGCTAATATGTCATCATAATAAACCTAATTTAATTACCAGATTTAATTACACCTGCCAAAGATAAGTAGTTATTATGTTGAGTTTTCTTCACTTGAATTGAAGACACCGCACAGTGAAGATCATTCTGCTTGTTCCAAAGTAAGTATATCGTACTGTTTCATGAGTATAGAATTTCGATACCATTTCTTAACATTCTAAACATTCTGGGTTTGGCATATCCCCTCTCCTATTTTTTATTTAAAAATTAAAATGATTTTAAAATCATTTTAGCATATTTTTGTATAGAAACTTCTTTTCTGATGTTTGCCTCTCCATAAATACGGTAGATCCCATAGCCAGATAGCGCTTATCAGGTGACGTTATTTTATTTTTTCGTTTTACCAAAATTCTAAAAGTACTCTTTTCGTTTTTAAACTATTCTTGATAGGAAAAAGACAATAATTGTAGAACAAACTCGGACATAGCTATCAATTGTTTTCCCAACAAAAAATATATTTTTGCCAACTATACTACAGGTCTGTTTTCTTAAGCACTGGGAAACAAACTTTTTGGCTGGTTCCTTCGATGGGTGTGCTATCCCAACAAATGCGATTACTTGCTTAGGTTTTTTTTCTGCTTCCATTCTCTTGACAATGACAAAAACAAAATAAAGTTTAATCGGCGAAACATTGCGAAAAATGTGCATGTTTAAGCCCAGTGAAAAAAAAAAACAGCCAATAGTATTGTAGCCTAGTAAGGCCTGATGCACACTGGCGATATAACGACATAACAACATAAGAATTTGACATAATGGCATAAAAAACATGTTTTTTCTTTTATGTCGTTATCTCCACGTTATTATGTCGACGTTATTGCCATAAGTCGCACCCTTCACACTTGAAAATAAGGACATAAGAATGCGCGCGCCTATCTTGTTATGTCATTATATTGCCAGTGTGCATCAGGCTTAATAAACGCGCTATTTCTACGCTATGCTGGTAGTCGCCAGAAATTTCTTTGATGAATTATTCATTTTGTTTGTCTATATTTGTTTGGTTTTATAGCTATTTCTAGTTTAGCCTCTTGTTAATTCAATATTCTACAAATAGTGATATATAATGAGAGTAAAATAAAGAAAAACTGTTACTGTATTTACAGTCTCAAAAAGATGAGAAGCCTACTTGTTCTCTTCTGCGCATGCCTGCTGGTTGCCGCTGTGTTTGCTGACTTACCCGCGGAGCAGGCCGAGAACGCGGAGAGCCTGGATATGAGTTTTGAAGATGAGATGATGCAAAACCCGGAAATGCAAGGTGAACCACCGGCTGCCACTGAGGTCGAGGACGAAGACGCCCCTGCGGCGTACGAGAGGATGAAAGAGTAAGTTTACGATTCTGAGAGTAGAGTGCTTTAGTCCCTAAAACATATTTGGCTAGGTAGACTTTTTATTATTTTTTTAGACTTTCCATTACAGCTGTTTTCAATAACGTGCCCTCATGTTTTTCACAACTATTGATTACGTCAATCCAACTTTTTAAGCGTTTTCATTGGCTAGCACTGAAAAGGTTTCCAATCACGCCACCTCTCCGCAAGGTCATGACCAATCAAAAACCACCAAGTGTATTCCCGATAGATGACGTCATTCTTTCTTACCCCAGGTTTTCCATTTTTGGAGACAGCCTACCAACACTTAACATTATTTTCCGTTCTTGTGCTTTTCCTCCGACAGTCCCTTGCGTTTCACCATCTTTTTTCTTTCATTACAGGGCCATCCCCGAGCAAAAGTAGAGCCAGTCAGAAGCTCAACGCACATTAGCATTGTAGTGTTTTGTGATTTGTTAAGCTGTGTTGTCTTGAAAACAACTTAGCCATTCTTTTGTTTGATTTTCTTTTTAACCCAAATTATTTCGTGTTTTTTGTTCAGTTATTTTTCAATCCAGTTGCAATTGTTTTTACTTTAGTTTCGCACCTGTGATTTTAGAGAGAAATATGAATAAACTCTGCTTCAATTTAACGTCTATTTCTATTTTCAAAAAGTGATTCCGTTATCTGATTGATAATTCTGCTATCTGATTAATAAATTTTGATTGATAAGTCAGAATATAATAGAACTCCCAATAAACTCGAACTGAGATATCACTTAAATTTAATATTCCGTAATTTGTTTTGGAGTGACTCGAGGTCCCAACTAATTCTAACGAACGGTGGCTCTAAATTCGATCACTAAAAAACGTCAGAAAAGCCTCTGAAGACGCGTGCTACGCCCAGAAGTGCTCGAGTTCAGCAATAGCAGGATTGGAGGAAGGGAGGGGGGAGGGCAGGAGGGAGGGGAGGGGATGGTGGACATGATAGGACGACCTTTTCCAGTGATCTATTCTTTTATTTGTCGTAGGCAGTTTTATCCGATACAAGTTATTTTGTGTACTTTATTGAGTCATAGCGAAACGGAGCTCTTATCATGACTGCTCCTACTTCTAATGGATGGATTATATTGCTCTATTATAAGTTACTTGACCCATCATTGTGTCTTATTTTGCTTGAAGCGATGATATCAGAACTCCGTTGTGACTTCATCTCCTTCTAAATGGTACAAATGAGGAAAAGCATTAGATAACTCGCGAGATAACTGCACTAAATAGATTATGACAAAATGATGAGGCACTGTCTAACTGCAAAACAAGTCCCAAATACGATTTTGAAGTACCTTCAAAGATGCTGGTATCGGCACGATCATCCACTTCAGCGCAGATGGCATCTGCCACTTGGTACCAGTCTAGCTCGGTGGGAATCACGTGACCATTACCATCGCTACTGTCATCACTATTTTTCCCATCGTCCTTAGAAGCTTCAGTATGCTCCACGTCATTGCTTCCTTCATCAGTATTTTTCCCGTCGTCCTTAGAGGCCTTACTTTGCTCCTCATCGTTGCTTTCATAGCTACCTTCATCAGTATTTTTCCCGTCGTCCTTAGAGGCCTCACTTTGCTCCTCATCGTTGCTTTCATAGCTACCTTCATCAGTATTTTTGCCGTCGTCCTTAGAGGCCTCACTTTGCTCCTCATCGTTGCTTTCATTGCTACCTTCATCAGTATTTCTCCCATTATTCATAAGGGCTCCGTCTACTACCACGTGACTGCTTTCGTCGTTACCGTCATCAGCGTTTCTCCCATCGTGCTTTAGGGCCACGTCAAGTACCACGTGACTGCTTTCGTCGCTACTGTCATCAGCGTTTCTTCCATCATCTTTTAGGGCCCCGTCAAGTACCACGTGACTGCATTCGTCGTTACTGTCATCAGCACTACTCCCATCGTCCTCAACAAGCGTCTCGTCCTCGCTGTCATTTGACTGTCTGTCACTGAATTCATAGCCACGATTCCGGCACAAGGATATGAACGCTTTCTTTAGTAAGGGCCACACGGCGTACAAGAGTGAACCTGAAAAATTCAAACTACGATGTGGACGTTCACGATTACTTTACAGCGGCGTAACCAGGATTTTTAACAGGGGGGGGGGGGGGGGCAAAAGGGACTTTCAAGGCATTTTCTCCTGTATTTTAGATAATGTCTCACACATTTACTGTATTTTTGGCTGCTAAAAGGGGGAGGGGGTCCCCTAGGCCACCCCCTGGCTACGCCCCTGCTTTATGATTCCATTGTATAGCGTTTCCATTCAAAACCGACTAAAGAATGCAGAAAATAAGTTAGCGACTATGATATATTCAATTGTTTCATAAGTATGAAGGTAACAAAAATACCTTTAGTACCTTCGTAATGACGAAGTTAAATGAAGATAAATAAGAACAAGGAGAAGAAAACAGATTAGACGATGAAAAAGAAAAAGAAGATGGAGAAGAAGGAGGAGTAGGAGGAGATGTAGAAGAAGGTGAAGAAATAAAGGAAGAAGGACGAAGAGAAGAAAGAAAGAGCGAAAAAGAAGAAGCACGGAGACCTAGTGTATTAGCGCGTTGACCTCACACCGCTATGGTCCAGGTTCGAATCTCTGACTGTGGATTTTTTCAAGTTCATTTCTTGACTCGAATTTGTGTCACAAGTAAATTTGTGTCATAAGGACATTAAGCCAGAGGCCCCTTCTTTTCAAGCCGCCCTACTACCCTGAATCGAAAGGACGTAAAAGAACAACTGGGGACGCAATAAGCCCTTAAGTGACCATCCTTAGTGACAGTGCTTACAAACAATACACACAGTATTTAACTGATGGAAACTAGTACGTTGGCGCTTATTGGCAATGTATTGTTTACAAACAATACACACAGTATTTAACTTATGGAAACTAGTACGTTGGCGCTTATTGGCAATGTATTGTTTACAAACAATACACACAGTATTTAACTTATGGAAACTAGTACGTTGGCGCTTATTGGCAATGTATTGTTTACAAACAATACACACAGTATTTAACTTATGGAAACTAGTACATTGGCGCATTTGATCACAACTCTTCATGTTCATTTGTTATGTCATTTTATTCAAAGAAAGAAGAAGAAGAAAATAAAGAAGAAGGGGGAGGAGGAGGAGGAGAAGAAAAAGAAACAAAAGGAAGAACAAGAAGAAGATCGTGACGATGAAGAAGACGACAATCGGGTTGACGCAGAGAATTAAAAATTGTCTTTATTACCTGCAGCAATAAACGCGACTAATAGATTACCCATCAGCACTAGGGCCAACACTCCGACCGAGTCCACTTCTCTGTCAATTTCTGGCGGTACTTCATCCACAGGTAGCCTGAGCAGCATTGCGATTTGTCCGTTAACCATGGTAACCATTAATGTGGAAAGCTGCAGCCAGTGGTCACTTGTGTACTGCGGGCTCAAGAGAGTATGGAAGTAAGCTCTCGACAATTGTACTACACTACATTGGGTCATAGCTGGGTAGATTAGGTGCATATGACCTACAGATACCCTCTATGAGACGATAAAGGCGGAAATGAGGGCTTTTATTTTATGTAAGGTCGACAGCTATGATGATGATGTTGATGAATTTGATGATGATTATGCCATTGTTGTAAGTGATGATGAATATGGTTTTGAAAATAATAGTTATTATGATTGGACAAAGAAGAAAGGATGGGATAGTAATTGATTGATGAAGATTATTATTTTACATGTCATAATAGTGTCGATGGATAAGACGAAGATTTCAGGAGGAAGATGATCATCATGGTGGTGGTGGAAGTGGTGATGATAAGGATAGGATGGTAGTGTTAGGGAGTAGTGACTATCACAGTGGTGGTTAGGGGTGATCGTGATGATGGCATGGATGCTGATGCTGACGATGATGAGGATGGGCTGGTGGTGATTATGTCTATTGTAAAGGTTATGATGGCAGTGCTGGGTAGGGTAGCTGATGGCGATGATGTAATCGCACATAAAGTTGACAGTTACAATTCACACACCTTCATAGGCTGAAAATGGCAGAAAAACACAGCATAGACGCCAGAAACTATTGAGGGTACCCCGAGGTTTAAACGGCTCTCCTGGTCCATTAGAACAGCGGACACTACCAGTACCAGCTTGCGGTACGTCTCGATCATCTCCCAGTAGAAGAACCTGGGCTTGTAGCTAGGATTAAACAAGAGATAAACTATCATTTTGGACGCAGACCATTAGAGGTAACTTTAGTGGTAATCTTATCATAACATTCAAAGTATGTTAGTCCTGCTGATGCAATTCTGGATAAAATATCCTCATTTCTTTCCCATTCTTCTTCTTCTTACCCTTCATATAGAAATCTCATTCCTTGCTTAACTTCATCATCGTCTTTCTTCTTTAAAGTTCTCCACAGCAAAAGCAGTCCAAGCGCAGGTATTATCAGAGCAAACGCCGTACCCACGTATGCAAGCCTGGACAGCCTCTCAAATCTCGCTCCTTCGCATATTATACTGACGTCAGAGCGGAGGTAAGACTGACATTTCTCCTGAGTACGGTCGGAGCAGACACGAATGCATGTTCCGGGAAGAATGGAAAGCACCTTGTTGTAGAAGAAAATACACCGATGTATTGAAACATGTACTTCGCGGAAGACACAACACAAATGTATTTAAGAAGCTTTTCAAGAGACAAGTGGTTCAGAAGACTAGTTAAGAAAGCTTAATGAATGCGTGATGAATCCAGAAACCAGAGCGCATTCATTTCCCTTATCATTTACCTTTTGAATTTAAGATTTCGTAAGATGACCACATAAGAAAGTATCACAACATGTATTGTACATTTTGTATAAAAGAGGGTACACAACACATGTATTGTACCTTTCGTATCAAAGAAAGGTACACAAGAACATGTATTGTACCTTTTGTATAAAAGAGGGCTTCACAATAACATGTATTGTATCTTTTGTATAAAAGAGGGGTACACAACAACATGTATTGTACCTTTTGTGTAAAGGAGGGGTAGAGCAGCATCAGCAGAAAGAAGGCAACACCAATGATACATTGAATGTTTTGAAGTAAAAAGCGGCATCCTGAAGATCACATAAAATTAGGTGTTTGTCAACAATTGAAATGGCATCTACAAGTAAGCGGCTTTGTATATTAATCCAAAAATCAACAACTGTGTTAGTTTCAGGAGTCTCGGGAAAGCGAAATATTCCAATAAAAAGAGGTCCCCATAAGGAAACGTTCCATACACTTTTGGTAAATTTTAACCCACTTAACAAGGAAAACCTAGTAGTAAGGACAATCTTTGAACCAAAGGTCTCCTTATAAATACTCATATAAATGCACATACATCTAGGCCACAAAATCCAGTGGAACGTAAATAACGGACACTTTTCAAAGCCTTTGTTCAAAATCATCAAAATCTTTAAATGTATCCTATTATTCGGGAACCTTGTACCTTTTCGCGAATTATGTGGATTCCTGTTCAATATCCTGCATACAATAATGCACAGAGCTGCAGTGGCAATGATAGCTACATTCACCGATGCTGCAAGTACGAACTTCCTCTCAGCATCGAATCCGTCATAGATACACTCCAGTGGAAGAAGGTCCAGTAACCCAAGCTTGACATACTCAATCAATGAAGAAAGAATGCTGTCATCCTTGGAGGGCATGATAAGCGCCACTTGGTAGAAACCAATAATGATCTTGAGCCACGCGATCACCAAATCTCTCCAGCCACGGGTATCCCCCTCGACAGTGCTGCTTCGAATGAACAGAACAACCATAGCAGCGATGGCAGCCACTTTCCCAAGGATTGGTAGGATGAGGTTGCTTGAAGGGCATCTTATGCACTTTCCTGCCTGTTTGTACTGTCTCTTGACGCACTGAGAACACAGGGGTCCCGTGTATCCCTCGCGGCACCTAGACTCCAGTCCCCCGAGACAGGAACTCTCGATGGGGCAGCGGTAGGCTACGGGTATCAGGCTCTCGTCTATACGGGCATTTTCCGTATTGTAAGAATCATCCTTTAGTTGTAGCTCGGTGGAGAATGCCGAGTATTTCTCGAAAGCCACCTCGGACTGCCATTTCCAGTAGTACCCTGGGGCTAGCGTGAAAGTCTCGTTGTTGCAGCTAAGCCCGGTGAGACATGGGAAACAACCTCCAAACCGGTCTAACCGGTAGTAATTTTCTCGACAGAAGCAGGCACGGAAGCCTGCGAAGTGTCTGTATTTAGTTCCTGAGAAAAATTACGTATGAATTCAACAGAATTATTGATTTATTATAGAGACATTTTTAAAGGATATGAGGTAAAATGTGCTTTATTTTGAAATATTGCAGAACAAAAAATGACTAGTTTATATCCTGTTGACAGCAAACATTTTTTCCTCGGGTATATTTGTTCAGAGAAGTTTAAAACTCATACCGTCCTGACAAGGCTGGCAGTCTAACTCTGTCGCAGTGCCTGGGTTTCTTGCATAACGACCGGGAGGGCAGAGCTTGCAACCGTTGTCATACTCATTGAGTACTGTCTGTGCAATCTCGTCCTGGTAGAAACCGCCTTTGAGGTAAATAATGGACAATGATGAATAAGCTAGACCGACTGGCCCAACAGAACAATTTAGTGGACAGCCGATTGATAGCCGAAACATCTGAGTGACAGTCGACTGATAGCCGAGCGACCGAACGTTTGAGTGGACAGCCGCTTGATAGCCGACCGAGCGAGCGACCATCTGAATGGACAACCGACTGATAGCTAAACGACTGTCTTGTAACTTGCAACTTCTTGTTAACTTTATTTCTTACTAGACACGGTAGTTACTTCCCGGATCTCGAAGAGTCCCGCATCCCGTAAAACATGGGTCCTGAGTATTTCTCGTCCTATCTTACCTGCTGGACACTTGTAACATCGAACCCTCCAATATGTACCCGGCATGCACGGCGAGCACAGCTTGCTCAGGCCACGTGACTGACACACGTACCCAGTGTCTGTTAGCGCTCGCTGCCCGACAAGGGCGCTACGTGTATTCAGGATAATTGCAAAGTTCACACTCGCATCTTGCTGTCTGAAAACGGTTTAAAGGGTCTCTTAGTGTAAAGTACCTTTCTTTTTCTTTTGTTTCCAACCATAAATCAGAATTTGACAAATCATTTTAGTGATATTTCAAAGAATAACCTATTCTTCCCTATAGGCTGATGAGTATATATAATGTTCTTATAAAAAGAGTGCTTTTAAGAAATGCCAAATTTCAGCCTGAGGTTCTTGGTCTCTAATCTTATTCAATGGCTGTACACAATTCTTTCCTTTTGCATTTTCACATGAAAAGAACTGCGTTTACACTAGGTTTGACTTACACTAAAATTTTTAGGTTTCTTGATGGAAGACCCTGGAATTCCCAAATTGGTATTTGCTGGATATCATTTCTATCAAGAAATCTGAAACAGAAGCATTTCGCAAAGATGGTGACAGCTAATAGTTATGGTGGTAGTGATGATGGTAGGGATTACACGATAATTGTTATTGTTGTGGTTAGGATGTTGATGATAGTTTTGGATGTGGTGATGATGTTGATGATAGTTTTCGATGTGGTGATGATGTTGATGATAGTTTTCGATGTGGTGATGATGTCGATGATGGTTATGGTTGTGGTGGTGATATTGACAATAGTTATGGTTGTGGTGGTGATGTTGATGATAGCCATGGTTGTGGTGATGATGTTGACAATAGTTATGGTTGTGGTGGTGATGTTGATGATAGCCATGGTTGTGGTGATGGTGTTGATGATAGCCATGGTTATGGTGATGGTGTTGATGATAGCCATGGTTGTGGTGATGGTGTTGATGATAGTTATGGTTGTGGTGGTGATGTTGATGATAGCCATGGTTGTGGTGATGGTGTTGATGATAGCCATGGTTGTGGTGATGATGTTGACAATAGTTATGGTTGTGGTGGTGATGTTGATGATAGCCATGGTTGTGGTGATGGTGTTGATGATAGCCATGGTTGTGGTGATGGTGTTGATGATAGCCATGGTTGTGGTGATGGTGTTGATGATAGTTATGGTTGTGGTGGTGATGTTGATGATAGCCATGGTTGTGGTGATTGTGTTGATGATAGTTATGGTTGTGGTGATGATGTTGACAATAGTTATGGTTGTGGTGGTGATGTTGATGATAGCCATGGTTGTGGTGATTGTGTTGATGATAGCCATGGTTGTGGTGATGGTGTTGATGATAGCCATGGTTGTGGTGATGTTGATGATAGCCATGGTTGTGGTGATGGTGTTGATGATAGCCATGGTTGTGGTGGTGATGTTGATGATAGCCATGGTTGTGGTGATGGTGTTGATGATAGTTATGGTTGTGGTGATGATGTCGATGATAGTTATGGTTGTGGTGATGATGTCGATGATAGTTATGGTTGTGGTGATGATGATCGTGATAACTGGGCTGATAGTACTTACAGCATTGTCAGCGAACTTGCAAAACGAAACGAAGATCCTGACAACGTCTTGATTTTGTTGTTTGTCAAAATTCTAGTAAAGAAAAGGGGATCAAAAAGGATTATTTATCCATCCCCACTCCCCTCCTAGTTCCACTGCTAACCCCTCAGCGTAAATTACCATGACACTATCCGTATACCAAACATATATTTCCCCTTACTTCCATCCGATTTAAATTTACAAGCTCCGTTTGTAGGCCACCGTTTTTCTGAACTTCGGTGTCTGCCCGAAGAATCTATAGCCACTCAAAAGCGCTTTTACCTACCGAGGCAGAAGTGACAAATCAAGTAAATACCCTGACCGACAATCGGCCTAACAAATCGGTGTATGTAAACTAGCCCCTACTTTGGTTCCATATTAGGAACTGGGTCGGCTACTTACATGATCTTTAACCCCTGTGGGCAGAGGAGAGTTGAGGAACCCACATGCTCAAAGTAGTTGTTGCCAAGGTGTCTATAGAAAATATAATTCTCTGTATTATTGCTGCGATGGTACGAGTTGTGTTACGGAGGTGTGGGCCCACTTCTGACACCATGTGTTGCTAACAGTGTTCACTAAAAGAGCTTCTACAAGTTATCTTTTCATTGAGAACTTTCCGCTCGGTGGTTTGTCTCGTGAACAGTTGAATGCAAATACATTTTACTACCTACACATAAACATAGACTATGGTTCTGTGATTCCTTACTAGCCTGACAGTGCTTAACCCGGATGGTCGAGAATTGGTGTATGAAGAAAAATACACTTCAGATTTTCACCAGGCACGACAGGCCTGTTTCGAGACAACTTTATTTGTCTCTCTTCAGGTGCAACTGTACAAAGATCGTTCCCCTTGTTTTAGATGTGACCCTAAATCTCGCTAAAGGAACATTCGAACCTTACACCAAGCCTAACAACACACCCCTGTACGTCCAATGTGATAGCAGCCACCCACCCTCAATTATTGGCAATCAACAGGCGCCTTAGTGAGATTTCCTCTGGCAAGGAGGAATTCGACAAAGCAGCACCGGCATAACTAGAGAAAAGCGGATCCAGGACAAATTGGAGTTCTCTCCAACCAATGCGCCACCAGCAAATCAAAGAAGAAAAGGCAAAGGAACATTACATGGTACAACCAACCCCCCACCCCCCGTTCAGCAGAAACGTAAAAACAAGCATTGGGGGTATATTTCTCAATATAATCAAAGAGTCATTCCAGCATGACCACCCATTGAAGAAAATATTCAACCGAAACACTCTTAAATCAGCTATTCATGTATGCCTAACCTTGCTAGTAAAATAAGCGCGCATAAAAAAGCGTCTTAGACGGGCTACTCCCAAATCTCGAAAAATCCTGCAATTGCAGAAAAAATGATGAATGCTCGCTTAACGGCCAGTGCCTCACAATAAGCATTGTATACCAAGCTAAAGTAACCAGCGAAGGTAGCGTTGCCACGTATGTGGGACTCACCGCTGATAGTTTTAAAACCATGTACAACAACCACACCGCGTCTTTCAATAACGAAGGAAATAAACACTCAACGGCATTAAGTAAAATCATTTGGGCGCTTAAGGACGCTAAAAAACCTACTCGATCAACTGGAGCGTCCACGTGCCCCTGCATACGACAATAGATCCCAAACCTCTGCATAACAGAGATATATTTTATATATTTTTTTTGGGGGGTCCAGTATCCATCAAATCGCGCGCTCTGATTGGCTCTCGTGAGGTCCGGTATCCTACGATCCGGACCCAGCGATACCGGCCCGCTCACCTCCAAAGCTCGAAATAGTGAGTTGATTTGTAAAATGCCCATCGGAAACTGGATTTTTACTCCCGAGGTTATAGATTTTAAACACTAAAACGGCATTTTATTGTCATTTTATCTAGAATCATTGACTTTACGGAAAATCGGCTTCAAACTCCAAGTGTTTTGACAATTTCCCGCCATAATGATTTTGCAACGCGCGCGACAATTTCAAGTTTGCTGAAAGTTTATTTGGAATAAAAAAAGGCAGCAAATCGTCTCTTCATACGAAGAAAAACGACAAATCACTCTAGGAATTTACCTGCATAACCAGCTTAACGTATCCACATTCAAGAGAAGTTCTTTAGTGAATATATCTTATCGTCTGTGGAGGATTTACAGCGAAAGAAGACATTTCTACGATCAATTCGAGTTGAGAACGACGTATCAATCTGGACTAAATTATTTTACAAAATTGTTGGTCAAAAATCAGAGAATGTCTTCTTTGGAGGTTCTGTATATCTGGAGGATTTAAAGCGTTGTGTGGAAATACAAAAAGGAGTTTATTAATGATCATGAGCGAACAAAATCTTCACGAACATCGACGAAAGTCAGAAGCGAAACCTCGCCTCGTGCAACCGTAAGGTAAACAATGTTGGAAATTCTATTGAAGAAAAAAATAAATGTTATTTCCCAGCTAAGGGTCGGTCCGTATCGTGAAATACCGTGACCTCGGCCTTCGGCCTCGTCAGTATCTTCAAGTCCTCGGTCACGGTGTTTCTCGATACGAACCTCTAGCTGGTAAATAACATATTTATGGCGTCCAAGTGAGTGCTTATTAAGCAAACGAAATGAACTCGCAAGCGCATGTCGCCTATAGGCCTATAGAAATAAAGCAAACGAAAAGGAACTATAATTACATGAAAATGTTCCTTTCTGAACGTAGTGATTGAAAATTCCATACGATCTGAACTAATTCCTTCGTAAGTTTATCTAGTGTTGACGCATCATCGGGGACCCAGGGCGTCGCGGGGATCGGGCACACAGGGAGCGCGCGAGAACTCCTCTTTCTTTCTGGGGCGCTCACTGTGTGCCCGATCTCCGCGACGCCCTGGGTCCCCGAGGATGGTGTTCACGGTATTATCTAGAAAAAAAACTCCAAACAAGTCCGGGAGAACAACATGCCCCAGCTGTCTGTCAGAAGTGGCAGACTGTAAGGAAGTGTTATATTCACCGGAAGTGAATTATAGCAGAAACAAACAGTCCGAAGAACAACACAATAAGTACATATACATACAGCATTTGTAGACTGTTGCACTGCTGTATCCCCGGCATAGATGATAGCTTGTTGTATGCGGCCCACCTAGGACGTACATAGCGGTAGTAGACGTTGAATCATTGGGGGTTACGATACAGAAACATTGAATATGTACAGAAAATTTTTCAAAATATCAATGGGCAATACAGCACGACAGAAACCGTCGATAGGAAAAGATTCATACCCCGACCCCCAAGATTATATAGAACAAAAAAAACTTCTCATACTCATATGAGCTCTTATTTGGCTTTGAACTTTATAAACTTACAGGAATGTCCAAGAACACATGATGATTCGACCCGCACGAAACGTAGTCACGCGATTGAAGCCAAAATCTCTGTCAACAACAAACAACAAGAAAAAAGACTTGATTTCATCATGGTCGAAGTGGTCATTATTATCATCATTATTATTATCATCATCGCAAATATTACCATTTCTTCAGCGTCGACAACAACAATAATTGCAATCTTCACCATCATCGCACTCGAAGGCATTTTCATTATCATCATCATCGCAAATATTATCATCGTTACCATCATCATCGTCATCACCACATATTATCTCGTCACCATTATCATCACCATCGTCATTATCATCATCATTATCATCGCGAATATTATTATAATCATCATCATCACCAGCCTCATCGCAAATATCATCATCATCGTCGTCGTCGTCGTTGTCGATAACAACAACATTTAACATCTTCCACAACATCCCACACGTTTTCGCGATTTTCAAAAATAACAGAAAACTCAGACAACGCACGTGTTTGTGGAACTTACATGAAAAAGATTGTCCTCGGTAGGAGAGCCATGTTTACCTCGGTCAGCAGATTGCGTTTCAGATACAAACTAACACAAAACGACATGAACATCAATAGAATAATAAAGAATCTTTCAAATTCTAGAAAGTATGTTCCATGATGTACCATCCCCTTTTTATAGGAGTGCCCCTTGATTAGAGCACTTTTTAAAATTCACATTCCTTAATACTTACACTGCAAGGGTGGTCCCTGAGAACGAATTGAAGGACAATTTTTCTAGTTTGTTGTCGGAGAGATCACTGAAAACGTAGAAAACACGACTGTAGCCGCATGGTTTGGTGATTGCACATGTTAATTGTCATGCGTAGTTTTTCCTTAAAATGATTGCAAATTCATTTTAAGTTTTCCTATTTCAGACACACACCCGTTATCACTGAGAGTGTGGTACAGAGACACACGATACCACTGGAATACTTACAGTGTTTCGATAAAGGTCGGCAGAGAGCCCGGTTGTATTTCGGTTATCTGGTTACCATGTAATGATAATGAGCGACAGTCTGTTTGGCTTAAGGTACCAGCTTTGAGAATCTTCATCTTGTTATCTTTCATATATCTGCAGGCAATCAACAGAAATGATAAGACAAGGAGGAAGGCTCGTGTCCAGAGGGGGGGGGGGGAGGGGGGAGGGAGGGAGGGAGGGAGGGAGGGAGGGAGGGAGGGAGGGAGGGAGGGAGGGAGGGAGGGAGGGAGGGAGGGAGGGAGGGAGGGAGGGAGGGAGGGAGGGAGGGACACCTTCACCCCAAAATGTTAACAAATTCTAAGGAAATGACCAGTTGTGACGCCGGCTATGCCTCCAATATTTCGAGGCCTGCTACAGGTCTGTAAGTAGTTCTTGATCTAATTGATCTAATAGCCGGTGAAACTAAGGTTGATTGATTTTTCTCTCCATACTTACATTTGGTTAACACGTTGGATCGCTCCTTCTTCAACTTCCTCGATTTCGTTGTTGTTCAGTTGACTGAAATATTAGCAAAACATAAAGAAGGTCTGATTATCACTTTGTCAATCTTGTTTATCAATCAGTGACTGTCCTTTTTTTTTTCTAAATGGTCTAAAAGAGCATGGGCGAAGGGAAACTTCTGGTGTTCTAAAACTATAGGGTGCTGGGCCTATAGTTTTATTTTTTCAAAATAACGGCCTGGAAAACCGTAAGTTAACACGAATTCCTGTGCGTTTACGTGAAAATGCTCGACGTACACATTTCTGGGGCGATGAAATGATTGTAGTTGACTGGACCCCTGAAGTATGGTATGTAATAATGTCCTTATATGGTATTGACTGAGCGAGCTAGAAAAACGACGGTTTTTCAAAACAAGATTGATCAATTGTCTCTTCGTTAAGTGAACCGATTACTACGAAATTAACATACATATTTTTAATTCTATAGGTCATCGTGGTAATTTAAAAAAAAAGAACAAGGAAATGAAAAGTAGGAGGAAGTTAGTTAGTTAAGGTAATTTCTCGAATTAGGGCCGCACACGCATATGCCTTTTCCAACATGCAGGGGGTAAATATTCTTTCAGATTAACACAACAAACTTTTAATGACAAAAAGTTTTGACAGAAAGTACTTTTTTGTCGTTTCTTCCCTTAACATAAAGCCCTATCCCTCCCCCCCCCCCCCCCCCCCACCCTGTTTAGGCTAAGCTGGGGTACTCGATATTCAGTTGCTAACTTACATTCTGAAAACATACGGCGGCAGTGTGCCCTTTTTAAGAACGGACAACAAGTTATTATCCATGGAGCTGTAAAAGAGATGACATCAAGAATTAAATGAAACTAAATCAAACTAAAATTTGCTCGTTCATCGCTTTTTCGCGTTCCCCCCTCTTTCAAACAAGCGCCCATCTCAATAAAGTCTTTCCTTATCTTAAAAAAAGTACAGAATTTCTGCTTTTCCTAACATAGAGCAAAGCGAATATGTTAATGTCACTTACAGTAATTGCAACCGCCACGTCAATATTCCAGCTGGAATTTCTCGTATTTGATTTCCGTCAAGATACCTTGAAAAATATATAAATGAGGCTTATTCAGCGGAAACATATTTAAAATTAAGTAACATTCTTGCATTCTTACGCCAGCCCATTTCCCGAATTGTTCCCCTTTTAAAATAAAATTTTGAATAATCTGCAAACTAAATTGCAAGCGACATAAATGCATTTTGGCCTTTTATTCGTTCAAAAGCCTAACTGTTTTTATTGGCCTACACTTTTATGGCTTCCAGCCACGGCATTTCACTGCAATGCATTGACTAGTCAAATGGCATGATTCACGGAAGTAAAAACCGCTCTTATCTTTCTTGGAATCGTTGACAAGAGTTCGAATTCCAAAAAAACGCAGTGAGCTCTATTCAGCCACGGCTTGTACATTCTGCGAATTCTCGCCGATGATTTCCACCCAGGGGTGGGAAGGGGACTTTAAAAAAATAGACGGGGGTAATCGTCGGCAAAATCAATTTTGTGGATAGCACCTTACTCTGGGTACCAAAGGCTCCAAGCTTCACTTCAAGCGTTTTTGAAGGAAAGCTCGGAGCCTCTGGTACCCAGGGTAATAGCACTTTGGCTGTGGTCAAAGCAGTTCCCCAGGGGATGGGGCACTGGCGGCATGTGCCCCCCCCCCCCAATATCTTAATACATTGTAAGGAAATGACAAGAAGAGGGAGCGCTGTGCCCCCAATATTTTCTTAATGTTTCTGTATTGTGTCCCCACTCCCCCCCAATCTTACGTGGCCTGCTATGGCTCTTTTAAGAGATAGCAAATTGGGTGTGATCTTAGGAATTTTTAATGCTAAGAGATAGCAGAATCGGAAAAATTCTTCAACACCCCCTAAGAGGTTGGTCGATACTTTATTTAATTTCAGTTAGTTTAAAAGACGAAAAGCCCAAAGCGGTTTTTAGCAATTTTGTGAAATTATTGATATGAGCAGAGGAATTCACAAATTAATTATTTTTTCATTTGAAAAAGGAACTATGTGATCAAATGTAATGGTATATATCGCAAAATATATATTTCTCAAACCTGGTATCTTGCTTGGATTGCAAAATGTCTGAATAAGAACTTATGCTTACTACGTACACACTGTCGACAGAGCTTGGTATCAGTCCGTGGGTCAGCTCGCTAAGACGATTATTCGATAGATGTCTAAATCAGCAAGAAAAAGATAGAGTCAGTAAGACAATGTTCAGCTATTAGGAATAGTAGTTGGCATATTCTGCTATGTGGGAGCTTCCCAGTGGTGGTCTGGATGGAATTGGATGCTTTTGGCTGGGCATATCAATATTTGGGTGACCTTAAATCTCGCTCGGCCAATCTCTTGGAGGCCTGGGTCTAAGGGCTTTTCAAGACTTGTGTGATAAAGATTTGACCAATCGATAAAGTTTTTTGACACATTTTTGCCTCGAGTCTCAAATTGAAAGGAATCAGTATTTTTCACCATGTTTTCTGGAGATCAGGGAGCGGGAAAACTTTAGCTCTTCTAAATATGGGCATCAATGCCCATATAAGGCAATGCATACGAAGGACACTATCCGGTATATAGCGGTAGACAGAAACAGCAAAGTATCGGTCATATCCTTAAAGAAACTCCTTATAGACACACTGCTTTTACAACTTCACTAGATATATTTGGGCACTGCCTAAAGCGGAGCCCCAATAGATAGATAGCTTATTTCAAAACTATTGCATTGCGCAATTCACATCGAGTAAAATTTAACAAAAAATAGTTAATCATATAATACAGGCAGGAGCAGGACCCGTCACCTTGTAACGTTAATTAATGTACCTTACGGTGGAGCTTCTGTTCCAAAAAAATATTTTTAGATTATCTTTTCGCAGGATCCATTAAGTTATATTAATCATTACAAAAATAATACAAAGTACACAATAATTATTTGGGATCTTTGTAATCACTGTAAGTATTTATACAACATTCTTGAACAACTTAGTTCATAACAAGATAATATGACGCCTTTTTCATAATTCTCATGCAGTTGAAGGAATGTTAGTGCCATAGCGAAGTAATCTTTTCTTTTGTCAGAGCTAAAACACGGATCGGTTTCCCGTCATCATAAGTCTTTGCTACTCGCTACTTAAATCCACTCTTTTTACCGACAGAGCAAAAAATGGCAAGTTTTACCCAAAATAAGGTCTGGTTAACTTCGGTAAGCTGGAATTTTTGCATAGAGGTTCCTTATGTTATGTAAACCAACATATCAAAAAATGTTTTTTTTTTCTAATAGATTCGTCTTCGAGATATGAGGCTTGAAGTGCAATTTTCAAATGTTCAAAGTATGAATTCTCCTCATTTTTGGGGAGAAGTCGGGCTCTGATCAGAAATTTAGCCAACTTTGCTCGCTAATATCTAAATTTCGTATCTTCTAAATTTCTTTAAAATTTGGAATAAAGCTTTTGGTCAGAGGAACTCCTTGTATGCGGAATCGATTGCATTGAAAAGTTGGTACGATAGAATGTCATCCGATTCGATTGCATTGAATGCAGGCTTACCAACCTCTCAGTCAGTCTTCTGTCAATCCCAGTAACTAGCTCGAATATTTTCACGAATATTTTACCTCCTGTAATTGTCCTATAATGCTTTTGCCTTTTACAAGTTCACCTAGGGCTTGGAGTTCACCTTAGAAGACTAACTAAGACTAACATTCGTCTATTTTCACAGTGTTTTATTGTACTATAACTGTATAAGCTTTGGCTTTGTTGTAGCATGTTCGACGAATGTAGAAAATTGGAAAATATTTTTCAATTTTCGACCAATCAGAGAGCTAGGCACCGACAGAGGAAAATCCACAGGAATCTCATCGTGACCACGGGAATTTTATCGTATAGCTTTACCACTTTCATATGACTATGGGGCTCCGCAGGGGCTCCTCTATAATATTTTACACGTTTTCCTTTGAAAATCATCGGAAACTGTTACGTAATCGACCGGAAGTAAACTGGTGACAACGCCTCTTAACATACACAGGATATTATAGACTTACATAACGCGAAGGCTGTCCGGGAAAATGTCCGGTTTCACATACTCAATAATATTGTTGTCAAAGTTCCTGCAATGCAAAGGAATCAAATTATTGGAATTTAAATAACTATGTTTATATTGAATATAAACTTACACTTTCGTAAGCTCTTTCACAGAATCAAAAGCAGAAGTCAAGTTCCCGATCTTGTTTTTCTGTGCATATCTAAAAAATATGTATATAACATTAGGAAGAAAAAAAAACATGAAAACAAAATTTCACGCCTCACAAAAAACATACTCCCTGGCTCCTTTTTCTGATTTACTGAGTTGTAACGTCACCTTAAACTCTATCCTTTGGGTCTGGCTCTCTCTCGCCTCACTCTGACCACAGGAATCCCGTACAGAATGCCTCCTTTCTCGAATAAAACTCACTTTTCAAATCACGAAATTCATTGCATTACTTAGATCCTAGAATGAAGAATTCTTAAAAAATTGCATTGCAAAAACATCTTCAGCCGAGCACAAGTCGCAAATGTAGCAAGTAAATTTCAAATCAATTCTTATAAGCTTATTAACCCATTGACTCCTGTCAAATTTTGAGCTGGATTTACAAAAAACAGACTGAAACAGATACCTCCCCCTCCATTCTGAGTTTTATACAGCCCGTCAAAGTCAAACACCGCTGCACCTAGTCAGCGGTATCCTAGCTTTCCAACAGTGCTTTGCGCTCCCCACTTTTAATCACTCGTCATTGTGCTGATGCGAGCACAATTTGATGGTTGCTTTTTTTCATCAAAAATACAGCTATGAGCATATTGAAAGAGTGTCCTCACAGGTAGCCCGGGCAATGGTTGCTTGTTCGTAGCTCGAAATTCGGCTGTTCTGAGAGGGGACGAGTAAAGCGGTTTTTTTTTGTGAAATGCTGTCAATAAAATTGCCTTAAAACTTGTAACATGCCTTAATTTTATTGAAACATCTAACAGAAAACGCTTGAATTGTCCCCTCTCAGAACAGCCAAATTTCGAGCTAAGAACAAGCAACCATTGCATGGGCTACCTGTGCTCCTTCCCAGCGCGGTCAAGCGTAACTAATCGTCAAACGGCGTCGGTCAAGGATGCTTGTGGCTGCTTTCTCGTTTTAAAATACGGCTAGCGGCCAGGGCATATAGTTTAGCTCGGATGTTTTGCCACATATCGAATGTAAGTGTACCGTGGCATAGGTCTGCGAGATTAAAATTTTTTGTTTGTTGTTTTTTTCATTCGAATTTCGACGGTATTTGAGTGCTACCGAAAATGGCGCCTAACCTTGTTTCTTTCCTTAGTAGGGGGAGAGAAGTCATAAATTACGTCAAGAAAACCCCGCCAAATCGTGTATTACACGTGAATTTGACAACAACAAGGCATGTTCTAAGTTTTAAGGCATTTTTATTGACAACATTTCACACAAAAAAACGCTTTACTCGTCCCCTCTCAGAACAGCCGAATTTCGAGCCACGAACAAGCAACCATTGCCTGGGCTACCTGTGGTGTCCTAGGACATCATGAAGTCTATTGGGGCATATTGAGTGCTGTACTTATGGATATTTGCAAGGAAAGGTGGATTCATGGTGATTTTTTCTTGTTTAGCTTTGCCTGGATGAGAAAATAATTTTCTAATGAATCACCACAGCTCTCCTAAATGCTGTCTTTTCTGAAACCAAATTCATTTCAAAATTGTTTACACTGCTGTTCTGGGTCTGTATGGCCTGGAATTGATTTGTTTGGCTTAGGGGTGAAAAGACTTTTAAAAAACATCTGACTTTGGGGAGAGGAGTGTTGACTGTCCCTCCCCTCGTGAATTGTTCCCTGGATCTCCCAGAATGCTTTGCAATTTGTAGTGGCATCCAAGTGGTTTCACAAGCCTTCAAGGAGTGGACATTGTGTTTTGAGGCCATGGAAATGAGCCTGGAGGATCATAAAGGTATCTTTTTGTGTCTTGAGCTGTGTTTGCTGATCTCTCTCCCTTATGTGGTATTTTGAGCGTTTTGTTAAGAGGGGTGATTCTGCTTTTTTTTTCCTTGTTCGATTCGAGCCTGTGCTATTATTTGGCTAAAGAGTAGTTGCTATCACCTGCAGCTATGAGCATCGTGAGAGAGTGTCCTGATATGTATATGCATATCTTATCTTCAAGACCATTGATCCCCTAGACTGATGCCTTAGTCTCTTTATCTTGTTGTGTTTATTTTGAATTTATGAATTTTTTGGGTTGTGGGTACTTTTCAAAGCCGGTACAGGCCGGTTGAGGGGTCAATGTGTTAAGCTTATATCATTTTTTTATATCAGTTTTATTTATTTCATTTACCAGGTAAGCCAAAAAACAGACGTTTATGTTGTTTTGACCCAATTTGTGATAAAAAGATCATTCTGTAGCCTGTGTAGCAAGGGGGAGGGGGGGGGGGGGGGGGAGGGCGAGTCTTCCTCGTGTTCCTTGGTCGCTAGCTCGCATTTCTCCTTCAATGTTCCCTAGTCCTCCTTCCCCATCCATGCTGAACTCCTGCTTGCCTGCTAAGTTATCATCTCTAACTCATTCAGGTGATATCTTTTTTTTACTTTTTGCATCCTTAATAATATCTCCGCGACCATATCAAAGTTCGTGTCGCAAAATTTGTCTATGTATCTTTTTTTACTCACAAATTTGTAATGTGCCCGGTGATATTAGAAATGTCCGTAAGTTGCTTGGCTTCCAGGTCCCTGTAAAAGGAAACGTTATTTGATATTACGTAACCCCCTCTTTCCTCCTAAAAAGTATCCTCCAGTCGATCTACGAAAATTTATAGGCGAACCTAAAAGTAATTGCAACACAATTTTATTGTAAAATGATAAGAAAAGACATTCTTAACAACATCCCAGAATTCCCTCTTGGGCCGGAACATCTAGAAATGTGACAATAAACAAAAGAAATTGATAATTGTTGAATTTCGAGATGTTCCCCAAAGAAAATTAGCCGATGGGAATGTAGGCTTTTAGTGACACGGCATTGAGCGGGAGAATAACATGGCGGCGTTATTAGCCTTCTTTAAAATGCGAAAGTTAAATTCTGTTGTCAATAGAATCAATGATAATCATTAATCGATTACTCGAAGTATGGTGGGGGAGGGGCGGGTCTGAGTTAGATAAGATGCCAACCTCCTAACCAAATATACTGATGGAGTGTTCATTATTTATTACGGGGGGGAGGGGAGTCGGTATTCAGCGCCACTCCACTTTTCCAGTTTTCTCCAGTTTTCTGTGCAACCCCCCTTTGTCAACATCAAAACTTTGTTGACGACCCCAGGAGAATCCACCCTTCACCCTCCTTTATTCTCTTTAAAAATCCAAAAAACAACATTTATAAAGATCAACAAAACTACATTTATATAGATACATATGAACAAATCATGCAATGAAAAACAACCAAGAAATGATATTTTTTATAAAACACATTATTGTATATAAGTCAAATGTGGCCTTGTGGTGTTTTGAAACTTGAAAGAATATGTATCTATTCCTATATATATATTTGCATGCAATACACCAAAAATTGAGATTCGAAGGTTTTTAAAGACGAAAATTTGGCAGAGTCGAATTCCAGTTTTTGGGGCAGAGTCTGGCCTGAAGAAGTCTTATTAAAGACAAAAATTTGGCAGAGTCGAAATCCAGTTTTTTGGTGTATTGTATTCATTCTTTTGGTTAAAGAACACGACTATTTGGGCTTTTTGTATTTATCTTTGCATGCCGTATCAATACTACATACCACGCAGGGTAATTTTATATTTTACTGCATGGGACTGTCCTGATAAAAGAATAAAATCATCCTGTGCCCTTGGTCTGATAGATCTCCCAGATCTGGTACTCGCGGGGGTATCCAAAACAGAAATGCTCTTGCTGTCAGTGTTTTTATTGATCCTACAGGTCAAGCTTAAATTAACTACGACCGAGTAATAAACATTGTTGAATTTGTCATCTGTGGGAAAGCGCTCACGGCCCAACAGCAGTAAATTTAGCCTAAATATGTTATTGGCAACCCTAGGAAACAGCTTTTTTTGCATTTTTATCACTCATTTCAATAATAATAAACAAAAAAGTTAACTACTTAGAAGGGGTGAAACACTTTAGACCCCCCTGTAACCACATTGAAAATTTTATGACCCGTCCATCGACGTTACCCAAAACTTTCTTAGCCCCCCCCCCTCCCATGTGGGAACCGACCTTTCCTCGGGCATAAATTATGAACATTCCCTAATACTGCCACCTTTTATCACCGAGGTCGGTAAAAAGAAAAACAGAAAACCTTATTCAACGACTAGGTACTCACAAGGTTGTGATTCTCCCCTCTATGACTGGAATCTCCCGTAGTAAATTGTACTTCAGTAATCTGAATAAAGAATCAAAATATTGGCATATTTGTTAATGAGGTTGCTTTCAAAAATACTGTTGTTATTGATGTTATAATTATACAATTTGAGATTCAACAAAAAAAAAACCACCCAGCCACCCCACCCCCACCACCCGGATTATCCGCCCTGGATTTGAAGTGGTTTATTTTATAAAAAGCCGCCCCTTAGAACTCTGAAAATTGCCATAAAAGACGCTCCCCGTCCCTCCCGCCCTGATTTCCCTTGTGGGGAAAAGTTATATACTCAGGGGCTCGGGAGAGTCTTCACTATTATATACAGCTGTTTCAATAAACGTTGTCCAAGAGCGCTCTCCCGAACGCGCCCATACCGCGAGGTGGTATGGGTAACGCCATCCTTCACCGCCGACACGAACTTCGTTGAACGCTATCAGAATGCCAGTACCCCCCGGGGGGGGGAGGGGGGCGGTCTTCCCATGTCGACTTGATAGGGATGCTTGTCGTATTTTTTAGGGGTCAAAACCGGGCCTCGGGTATTTTTTAGGGGGTATCCGAGAAAAAAATAGGCTTTTCTCTTAGAAATGGTAATTTTAATGTTTAGGGTAGCAATTTTTGTAGTCGGGTCGCTTAGCGCACAAAAAGAGCTCAATCTATACACAGCGGACAAAAGCACCAAACTTGAAATTATAGCCTATGAGATGGTAATTAATATTGAGACCGGTGCCCACCTGTACCATTAGCGGATCCATAGATAAAGAGCAATTCTTTTTTTAAGAAATATGGTGTTGCGGGTACCCTGTGGTGAGATTTTCATACCTTTTTATGAGGCAAAAAAAGATAAAAATGCACATATTTGAAAACGATTTCTATCATTTAAGCTGTACTCTCTCGAATTCCAAACAAAAAACGTATAAATAGCTTTAAAAAGTTACATTTGAAGAAGAAGGAAATCTACAGGAACCCAGGCTCCGCGCGGCCTTTTTTTACATCCCTCTTGCTAACAACATACAAATATAATAATAATAATAATAATAATAATATGACTGATTTCCGTCCATCAAATAAGCACAATAGGTGGTGCACATGAATTTCACCAGAAATTTTCTTTCAATGAGCTGTCTAAGCATTATATTAAGGGTTAGAGAGCTCTGATTCAACCAGCGCGGCTGTAATTAATAGGCCCGTCACCAGGAAAAAATCTGGCTCTTTGAATTTCAATAGTTTTCTGCCGTCGCCATTCGCGTTGCAGTCGTCGTTGCTTAAATTCCCTAGCAGCAACGACGAAGGCGACCGACTGCAGGGAGAACCCAAAAACCTTTCATACTTTGCGCACAATTTAAAACTAGTTAAGAAAGTTCTCTCGTTTATGTATTCCCAAAAAAAAACTATAGTAAAACCTAGAATCTTATTTCTAGCATAGCGAACAAGGATAGTCTAGTTTTCAGCGCACACGTTCTCGTCCTCGCTACACCATGAAACTTGGAGTTTTCACGTTGTCGTTTGAAGAAAAACGGCTGAAATGTATCGGACAGACTCCATTTCAGAGTATATTTCACGTCTGGCTCTTTGAATTCTCAATTGCCGTCGTCTTTCGCGTTACCGTTGTCGTCCCTATTTTTGTCCCTATTTTTGCAGATACCTTTTACAATTGTACGCGGCACATAGAAAGAAATGCCGCATTGTCTTCGATAGATAATGCAAGAAACTGTACCATCCAGATAACTTGCCAGCGAAGGTCTTCACTATAAGACTGCGGCATATTTACTTAAAACTTGTTACAACATATATTACCCATACCACCTCGCGGTATGGGCGCGTGCGGCAGAGCCCTCTTGGACAACTTTTATTGAAATAGCTATATTTGTGTCACGGCGTTTACCTAAGGGTTCGTCCACACGAACACGAAATTATCCGGATTCGTTTCGCCGAAAACGCATCACTTGATTCGCGTCCACACTATCGTTTTCGCAGCGTGTTCGCCTGGACCCAGCCGTTCACACTAACACGGATCCAAAGTTTAGTGTGGACGTAGAGGGGGTTTGACACCCTGTCCATGAGCACTTAGCGCGTGATTTTTTAAATAGCAGCAAAAAACGCGCGAAATTCGCAGGAAAAATCCCTCAAAATACATCGGAGAAAATTTCAAAATTATCCTTATTTAATGTGTAAATCAAGTAAAATGAAACCTAAGGAACTATATTTAGAGTCACAAGCTAGTTTATGTTTGTGTTTTTTTCATACATTATGTAATAATGGTGAGTAGATTTGGGTTGTGGATTTTTTTAGACAAATATTTCGTATTCTATGGACTCTGTACCCTGATACTTTAACTAATTCGATTCATCAGGCCTTTAGTAAATTATTAATCGGGGTCTACGTCTAAACTACTTCACTCCTAAGAGGCGAATTTTGCGCTTGAAGAAATACTACTTGAATCAACTGGTCTCTGAAAATTGATCACGTAATCTCGCTGTCCTTGTTTTACTGGGGCTGTACGGACAGGTTGTCTTTGTTAGCTTTTGACTGACTAAAATAACATACCAAGCACAGATTTGATGAGGATTTGCCAGAAGAATAATTAGACTACAATTAAGCCTTAAAGTCGAGGAATGTTTGCCAACTTTGGTTAGAAAATAAGGTTATTGTTGCTGTATTTTATTTTCCAAACTGTCTGCGCGCGCTTAATGACGCCATTCCCGGCGCGCGCGCACGTTATTTTGTCGTAATTTTTAGCTGTAGGAAACAAATTTCTTATGATCATCAGTGTAATCTTAATCAAGAAAAATGAAAATACAGTATAAAAGGCATTATTAGTATTGAAATTTAACCGTTAAATCGTCCGGGATTGAGTAATGAAGGCCCTTGGGAGAAGGCCGTGTGGATTTGAAAGGAAAAAAAAATATAGTTGTTTTCAAATTTCAACCTTGAGTTTTCATTGTCAAGGCATTAGGCGATAATCAAGCTAGTTTCTTCTTCGGAATACATCAGAACAATTCCATCTTGCTCTTACCGCCTTCATGATCATCTGCGCGCCATCACGGCGCGCGCGCGGTTGGTAATATACCTTGACGAGCTGCATCATGGGAAGGGTGTCAAACGCACCCCCTGGTGTTGACTGTTTGGCTTATTATTATTATTATTATTATTATTATTATTATTATTATTATTATTATTATTATTATTATTATTATTATTATTATTATTATTATTATTATTATTATTATTATTATTATTATTATTATTATTATTATTATTATTATTATTATTATTATTATTTATTTAAAAATAGCGTGCGCGCGCTCCGGGAATGGCGTCATTTTTTTCTCTTGCAGCAGAAAACTTTGTGGGGCCTGCATGAAATTTTTCTACTGTTCTGTCCCTGATGGCGGTTCCTATGATGCGCTTAATAATGATTCTGCTTATTTGCTAATAATGATGACGATAACGACGACAATGGTCATAGAATGTTTGAAGGTTGTTGACATAATGACAAGGATAATGCTGTTGCAGCCAAATCGACGGCGAGCGAATTTACTTACACAGCGATAAAAGTTCCGTTCAAAGACCCCATTTCGGTGATCCTATTGTATTCCAGACGTCTGAAAAGAAAGAAACAAAAGAGAAAGAGCGTCTCTCACAACCGTACACCACACCAGTCTGCTAATAAGCTAACATATTCTTATCACAACATTTCTTGTGCTAAATCCTAAAATATCAACAGCTGGAGCAGCCAGTGATAAAATGTATGAATGTTGTGTTTTCTTCTCGTATGTTAAAACAAAGAAAGGACCGCCTCCCTTAAGAAAAACAAGGGTTTCCCCAGCATTTAGCAACTAGATGATCTAAAAGCTTTCACCGTTAAAAAAGATTAACTTGTACTAACTAAATATTAATGGTAGGGGTAATTGATTTCCAGGTGTCCAGGTTATCAGAATCGGAACTGTTAGTAAACGCAGATAAGTAATGGCAAGTTTAACAGGATTTAAACTGGCTAAGTGAGCTAGCAGAGCGAGTAGACCTAGATGGATTATTACACAGTTTAGAAATACGATTAAAATAACTTGATTGAAAAATACCCGTCACTTTGCAAACAAAAGATTGTTGGGAAGAAGGACTTGAACGCAAAAATCGCTAAAAGGCAATTTCCTGAAAAATTCACTTGTATCTCAAGGCATTTTTAGGAGTACGTTGCCAGCCCCCTCCCCCTAAAAAAATGTGGTATGTTCTTGTTCAGTCGTCATTCCTGGGTGATAACCCTTGGTAATTATTATACCCCCCCCCCCCTCCCACGAACCCAGAGGATCGGACACTACTGTGATATGATAAGCTTACAGTGTGTTCATGTTGAGAGGTCTTCTCTGAGTGATGACCTTGGTGATTATGTTACTCGACGCATCGCTGTTCAAGGGGAAAAGAAAGTTAACATTCCAATCATCTAAAAGCGACAAATCGTCAACTCACTGATGGAATTGTCATTATTTTAGGATTTTCAATCGATAAACTACATGACGGCATCCATTAAAGAGGCATTTCATTTTACAGGGAGAAGATTTGTGGTACATATGACCCCCCGTGTAGGGGGTGGGGAGGGGACGATTCTGCTACGACCTTCATATGAGTACTTACAATGTCCTTAGGGCGATAGGAATGACCTTCATATGAGTACTTACAATGTCCTTAGGGCGATAGGAAGGACCTTCATATGAGTACTTACAATGTCGTTAGGGCGATAGGAATGGCCTTCATATGAGTACTTACAATGTCCTAAGGGCGATAGGGATAACCTCCATATGAGTACTTACAATGTCGCTAGGGCGATAGGAAGGACCTTCATATGAGTACTTACAATGTCGTTAGGGCGATAGGAATGGCCTTCATATGAGTACTTACAATGTCCTAAGGGCGATAGGGATAACCTCCATATGAGTACTTACAATGTCGCTAGGGCGGTAGGAAGGACCTTCATATGAGTACTTACAATGTCCTCAGGGCGATAGGAATGACCTTCATATGAGTACTTACAATATCCTTAGGGCGATAGGAAGGACCTTCATATGAGTACTTACAATGTCCTCAGGGCGATAGGAATGACCTTCATAGGAGTACTTACAATATCCTTAGGGCGATAGGAAGGACCTTCATATCGAGCCTCGTAAGTAAATTGTCTGTCATCACCCTACCATACAATCAAAACACAGTAACTTGGTTTTTCAAGTCTTCCTTCGGGATGGTGACCCCCCCGCCCCCTTCCCTCCCCCTTCTAGTTAAAGCTTTGATTGCATGTTTTGCAGAACAAAGAACAAATGAGTGGTAAGGAAACATTCGAGGAATACCCCTTCATGAGAGAAATATTTCAGCTACCATCGTAAAATTTTGTTCCAAGAAAAAGATGGACAATCGACAAGTGAAATTTAAAAGCACAGTGGTATACACACATTATTTTTTGGGGTCAAGCTTAATTACACATTTGAATCAGAGAAAAATCCAAGTCAGTTTAAAAACCAAATAAAAAAATGACTTCTGATGTTATCCTTAAAGTTTGTTATGGTGAAAATAAAGCATAAAGGGGCACCCTCCTCTCCCCTCCCCACCCTTCCCCTCTCCTCATGAAAATGGAGCGTAACGGGGCACCCTCCCCACCCCTCCCCTCCCCTCATGAAAATGGAGCATAACGGGGCACCCTCCCCTCCTCATCCCTCCCCTCATGAAAATGGAGCATAATAGGCACCCTCCCCACCCCTTCATTTCACTACGCCTAATATATGCTACTTACAAAAGCAAAAGGCCATCTGGTAGAACTCCCTCTTCCAATACTTTTATCTTGTTGAATGAAAGCTGCCTGTTGAAAAAAAATAATAAATAAATATAATATTATAATATAATATTTTATATCATGTAGAATTTTGGTACAAAACTTTGATTAGTGGCCAAGCCAATAGAGCATCTTATTCTCTTGTCTTCATATACCAAAATGCGAAATATCACGTGGTCAACAAGAATACATCACATCATGTGACAGAACATCAGAACACGTGTAGCTCAGGTGTCAAAAAGTAGAGAATGATTGATCATTCTTACAGGTTCTTTAGTCCACCAGGAAGCATGCCTTTCACTAGGGCACTAATCCTGTTGCTGTGAAGGTCCCTGTAGAAAAGAAATGCTGAGATATGAATATCAATCTTTATGAGTAACAGTCTTCTTGACCCCTCTCCTCATCTAACTTCCCCTCATCTAAGACTCCCTGTCAGATATTCTAGTTTGCTTGTATATATTTGATATGACGCAATAGACCGACAATTGAAGAGAGGTATCCATTGTTTTATTTAGTTGGAAATGCAGGCGGAATGAGAAATGAAACATGAATTTCGACACTCCCACATAAAAAGTTGTCTTGCATACTCAGTATTCGCCAAGAAACATTCAGTGGTCTTTTAGTCTATGGCTTTTTTAGAGCCAACCCAGAAAACGATTTCGAGAACATAATTCACCAATACTTACAATAAGTAAAGATCATAAGGCAGGCTCCCAGGCTGGATTTCAGTAATATGATTTGACGTCAATATCCTTAAAACAAATTGATTAATAATGATGATGATGATGATGATGATGATGATGATGATAATGATGAAAATTATGATGATCATATAATGATAATAAATATGATAATGTTATTAATGTTAATGATAAACCCAGATATTTTATTCATGACTCACAGATTCTGCAATGAATCAGGCAGGTCCGCGGATATGTTGACTTCAGAAATCAGATTATTCCGGAGATCACTGGCAAAAAAATACCATGATTAATACTTGTAAATGATAGTTTTAGTACGACGCGTGTTACCCTGGCCACCAAAAAACAAAGTAACATATAATAATATAGTTTATTAAACATTGTTTCTGTAAATTCTGGTCGGTATTATGAGGTCCATCCTATACCGTTAAACTTACAGGTAAGTAGTGTTTTTGTAAAGTCCGGTCGGTATTGAGGTCCATCCTATACAGTTAAACTTACAGATAAGTAGTGTTTTTGTAAAGTCCGGTCGGTATTGAGGTCCATCCTATACCGTTAAACTTGAAGGTAAGTAGTGTTTCTGTAAATTCTGGTCGGTATTGAGGTCCATCCTATACCGTTAAACTTACAGGTAAGTAGTGTTTTTGTAAAGTCCGGTCGGTATTATGAGGTCCATCCTATACCGTTAAACTTACAGGTAAGTAGTGTTTTTGTAAATTCTGGTCGGTATTATGAGGTCCATCCTATACCGTTAAACTTACAGGTAAGTAGTGTTTTTGTAAAGTCCGGTCGGTATTGAGGTCCATCCTATACCGTTAAACTTACAGGTAAGTAGTGTTTTTGTAAAGTCCGGTCGGTATTGAGGTCCATCCTATACCGTTAAACTTACAGGTAAGTAGTGTTTCTGTAAAGTCCGGTCGGTATTGAGGTCAACTTCAAGCGAGCACAATAGTATGAGCTCCCTCTCCCGATTCCCTTCCAAGTGCACGCGCTTGAGTTTTCCGCTTCCACTTCATTGGCAAGAAATTGGCTCCCTGTGGTAAGGATTAGCTAAGTATCAAATGAAGAAAACCATCGCCAATACAGTGAAATTCGTTGTCAGATAGTCAAGCTTTTTCCCCTTTGTAGTCCAACCAAATTTGGATAAAACATTATCCGCAACATACACATAAACAGAAATTCAGATTATGTTTAGCATAGAAAGAATGCTTTTAAGTATTTCATTTGTTAAAGTATCACATATAATATTGTTCGAATCTTAGGCTGTCTCAGCTGTAAATCAAAATGATATGGACAATGTTTTCTCTCATTTCGATGATTGGATGAATAACCGGTCCTTGACCCATGGAACACAATATTTGATCCAAATTCAGAAAAAAATATAAATAAAACATAGATATACATCTATTTCAAAAAAGGTTGAACTTTCGTTATCCTGGTGTGTGTGTCGTAACCCGCGTTGTATCATGGGATCTAATTTCAGACAGGCGGGAGATTTATGGATGTGAAAAAGTTCACAAATGTTAGTGAGTGGAAAAAAATCTGCTTTCGCAACACAGCGGAAAATTGGCGGAAGAAACCTTGGAGATTGGTTTTTACTGGAATCTTGGAAGGACTGGAAAGACCGATGAAACTGTGGCGTAATTTCTTGTGATTCATTTTGTCCTAGAAGATTAAAATAATATTAAACCACGTTTTTAAACGAAAGAACGACTGACTGTTCATTAGCCTTTTTGAGCTTTAACGAAAAACAAAACAAAATTCAGTGATTATTTTTCGCTCCTGACGAGAGAAGCCATTTAAGTGTATGTATGTGCGTGTTTGTCGTAAAAACTAAAAACAAAACCAGATTCGTCCAAAAAAAAAAGCATCACCAGTAATCAGCCCTCAGTTCTTCTCGTCTTTGTAGAGCTATCTGTCTAATCCAAAATTTGATAGAATTAATTATTTGCAAGTAGACTCCAAATGACTAAAATGACAGATACCACGTAAACTTTAAGTAGTGATGGATTGAGGATAGAGCAAACTCAGAGCCTGTGCTTCTTTAGATGATGTCAGCTAATCTTAGCTAAAGTCAAAGTCGGTTTTTCTAAGATCGTCTCCAGCACAATAGCTCTTCATGTTCCTAAAAGTTCAAGTTCCCAACTCGTTTTACCGTTCGAATTGTGAATCGATGCTACCAATTTTTGCGAATATCGCCACAGTGTCCACTTTGACCCTCCCAAATAAAACCACACTTTATGAATAGAAAAGCCTATAAAAAAGCTCATCCTAATAACCCGCTGCCTAAGATATTGGGAACGAAGCGGGCATTTTTAGCACTGTTTGGAACACAGTTAATTTCTCCCATGGTGCCTCTAGGGTTATGACACACACACACATCCGCGATAACCAAAGTGCAACCTTTTTTTAAATAGGTGTATGCAGGATGAAAGTTCTTACCACAAAGAAGAAGTAACACAAAGGACAGTAACAGCGTGCTCATCTCTATAAAATAAAACAGTGGCTTTCAGGAAATTCCTTTTTGGGGGGTATTTTAAGGCTTTTCTTAAAGGATGTTTCCTTAGTTTTATTGTTCATAAAACTATAATACCCAGTTAATTACTAGGAAGAACATTATACCTACAAACTTTATTTAAGAACGCATTCGACTAACTAAGCAATATTTTTCTGCTATCTGAACCTCGGCATGTTCTTAGGATTTGGTGAAATTTCAGGCTGGACGTTCTTATAAAAAAGCTCTTAACTGGTGAACTTGCACTAAGAGACAACATGACTTTTTCAGTGGCAAACCCCGCAAAAATAAAAACAGAAATGGATGCAGACTTCACGCCAGCGGGCGAATACAAAATAAAAGCTTTAGATAAAAACAAGCCCTTTCTGCCGCCTAAAAAGTCACTTGATTTCTTAGCGCCTTTTGCCGGTCAAAACAGAAAAAATACTAGCTTTTTGCACAACGAAAGAGCTTTTCGCCAACATTTTCTTTGTTTTAGTTGTGGTAGTCAAGTAACTTTTCGACGGCGGAAAGACGGCGGTAGCGCATACACTAGATTATATAACTTTCAGCGTGCGGATTAATCTAGGAATGCGCGCATTTGTCGTCATTCCGCTGTCGCGAATCAATAAAAGGTGTGCCTATAAAAAGTGTTGCAACTGTAAGAACACGTTGGCGTTAAGCACACCCAAAATTGTCTAACTTTTATTCTGGGAATTTATTTCAGTATATTGATAAAAGTTATCACAATTTTTAAACAGCAATATATGAACTACTACATGGTCATATGGCAACAAAAAAGCAAAATAAGGGACTAGAAGATAAAAAAATAATAATTTGCAGTTAAAGTATTACCTTCAAAATGGAAGAACAGTACTCTTAGAGATGAGTTGGACTTAACTCATTTTAATGAAGCGACCAAGAATAGTTGCTTACAGGTTAGTAGCTCTCCCTTTCACTGCAAACCGAAAACAGGAAAAAAGGGCTAAGCCTTTTATTTAGCTAAGTTAGAAAGCATATGGCATGACACAAGCGTGGCCATATGTGTGAGTAAGGGATTTTGTATCCACATGGGTTCCTTTTAATTGGAAAATCTAACGGTCTAATTGATTGTGCCTGGTTGTGTTCGTAGACAAATTGGATGTTGTTGACACTGTCAAAACTCAGAGCTTGGAAGCTGGTGAGAAAATGGTGATGGAGAATTCATGTTTGAGTTCATTATATCCCACAAAATATATGACCACCAAAACTTTCTAATAAAAAGAATTTCAGCTGCTTCAAATTAAAAAATAGATGCAGCAATCTCCATTCATTACAACAATTAGATTTTACTCGAGTAAGTGCCCAATAATATAAATAAATTTTGAAAATTTCTCAAAGGATTCCCAAAGATTTATAAAATACTAAATGTTCTATGAAATCCCACTTGGGAAACATCTCGAAATCTAGGGCGATAAACGTTTACGGGCAGTGTTAACAGAGTCGCGCCTTTGCAGGCATCTTTATGAGTTATAGTCCCCAAATAAATGTGACCGCATTCATAAAAAAAGGTTGTAATAATTACAAATTATTTCTGCAAAGGCCGCGGGAGCTCACGGATAACAATAAAATCCAAGATGGCCGACAAAAAAATATCGATATGTGGACGCTCCCCTCCCCCCTCAAAACTCTTTTATTAGAACTCTTTACTCGTCTGGCCAATATTGTGTAGTTCCAGAAAATATCCATACCCCCTTCCCCCCCCCCCCCCCATTTAGGGGGTCGGAGGTATGAACCCCCTTCCCCCCCACCCTCTGAATTTCCAACCACCTGGTAAAAAAAAATACAGTAACTGTTAAGGAAAAAGAAAATTTACCCTTTTGGGCGTTTGAACCCCCCTCCCCCCAGGAATTTCCAATCCCCTCAATGGAGGGCGGGGAGGGATGGATTTTTTCTGGAACTACACATTATACCGTTTTCTGCGATCAGTAATGATTCATTGCTCTTTGGTGTAAGTTATGGGATATCATGACTCTCCAGCGTGCCCTGTTTTGTTGTTGTTTGTTTGTAAGGCAAGGTTATCGTGGAAGTTTATTTTCGCAAACAAGCCCTTGGATTGTTAATCTTATTTTACGTTTTAGCACATTCAACAGCAGGTTGGCAAATGTTGCAAAGCTATTAACGATTCACCTGTAAGCTCAAGCCTTGCTTGATATTCTGCTTACCACAAACAGGGGGACGGGCAAACTAGCACGCGCCAAACTTACCCAGAAAAGCCGAGTCATCCGCGGGGGGAGGGGGGAAATATATATGGTAATGGGTAATAAGGGAAGAAAATAAACCATCAAAAGAATAAACTTCTATAACTCCTGATATCCATAATTCAGAATATTTAAAATCTAAATACCCACAACTCAGACCCCTACTTACTCCCAAAACTCAGACTAGAATAACTCAAACAATAGTCAGTGCCGGGTTTAGCGAAGCCAAGCAGCTCCGGGATACCCCATCTAGAGACAGGGTAATTAAGGATAGACACCTAAGACGTAAACCCACACACAAATTCATTCTAAGAGGTGCAGACGGTAGCCCCCCCCCCCTCCCCCTACACGTGCGCCGTCCCTGGCTTACGCCAATCATTTAATGCTGGAGACAAAACTCATAGCAGTTTCAACATTTCTATAGATTCTTTTTTTTTACTATTTTCATTACCCCATCTCAATATTACAGCTTTAACATCGTTTTATAAAACTGCACTGATAACATTGTTTTTTTACCTTTTACAAAATAAATTTTCTTTAAAAAATGTGAATATCTAATATATTCGGGTTGTTAATAAAAAGTCATACAACCTAAGTCCAACCCAGTCTTTTTAACACCCTTAAATCATCTAAAAAACAGAAATTGAAAATATTTGATTTTAATAATATAGGTACTGGTAATAGTACCTTATCCATCGAAGTCACTGAATAATCACTGAATACTAATAAATCTATACCGTATGCGGTCGAAATTTTCCTTTTTAACAAGGCGAGCCTCAAAAGAATAAATAGAAAACAGCATTTGGTGATTACTTAGCATAAACGTATATGGACGAACATTCACTAACGGTGCACAATCTTCTTTCGCGGAGTTCCACTTGTATCCATTATGGGGGCACTTTTCTCCTCACTTAATCAAAACCCTTCGTTCAAAGTACATGGACTTGACAGTTGCGCCGTCATTTATTGTCATCAATTTTCGATGGAGTTTCTCTAAGGCCAACTCTTAGACCACAATCTCTGTAATTTCTTGGGAATCTTCTCTTTAGTTCTACGTGATTAAGCACGTACCAAATGCCACTCTCCGTATTTTTTACGGAGCTTCTTGCAGATCTGATCTTCTTAACTTTTTTCTGGAAAGAGCCTTGATTAAGCCCGGAGTGATTTCATGGTCTAATATAAGTTTTTAGGTTTCAAGTCCTCCGTGATAGCTAACACCTCGGATTCTCCGAATAAGAAGACACCCATGACAATGTAAAAGATTGACGTGAATAGTAACGCCCATTGGAAGTGAGTAAGGTATCGATGGCGCATAATCTCCTTGAACAGACAAGCTCCTGGCGAGGAAAATATTGCCATATTAGAAAGAACAGTCGCAGTAGTTCATACTTTCCCATGGAGAGATTTTTTTTAGACCGAAAGATGTTACATCCTGAAGTCTAAAATTCCCAAGCAATTTTCCAGCATGCCCTTTGTTTCGAAAAAACAAACTTCCTGTATCGTCTAGTTCCAAGAAAAAAGCCACAACATGACAAAATAATCTTCTGTCCGCCAGTTACTGTGAATTATTATTATATGACGCATATACGACACATACCTGGAAAGAAGAGGATAAATAAAGCTGCAAGTCCACCTATGATGGAGATAACATAACTAATATCCGAAACAGCCACGGCTATCAACAATGTAAATCCCACCCATAGGACTGTCTGCACTACCCGCCTCTTACGGGCGTTTATCTCTGCTTCGTACAGCGTCATCCGCCATGCGGTCAGCCATAGACCCTCGACTGCCGACCTGATAGAAATAAGCGTTACAAAGTCTGACATTTTTTAAGACCTTCAAACCTGAATAGTGATTCATTTAAAGTTTCATTTGCAAGAAAACTTTTAAATAACCATTTCTTTGGACGTTTCTCAGTTTGTTGTTTGGATAGGCCGATGGAAAGAGATTCTTTGAAGGACTCGGTAATGTGGGGGAGCATAAAATGGCGGCCATTGGCCCAGCTGAAGCCAGTGAAGGTCAGTGTTGAGTAGCTTGCGACGTCTCAAGCTTGCTCGCCACTAAATAGAGAGACGTTCGGGGCTCTGGAACCAGGGTTAAAAAATGATTACTAACCTTCCACTGAAGTGTACAGACGCAAATGTTGATATGACAACCAATGCTATGGCAACCCGTGCAATGTTGACCATGACATCATTGGAGCTATAGTTCATAAGGATATCACTTTTGCATTTAGCCCCAAACGTCAGAAAACCAAAACAGGCAGTCACTGAGTATGCTGTACAACACAACACCATGGCTATGGTACAGACAATGCCAAAACGAGGAACACTGGGCCGCTTGAGCTCTGTGTAGACGGACAGTGCTGGGACGTGACACTAGTAAACAAAAAAACAATACAATAAATAGGCTTGCTATTTATTGGGTATTATGGGCTTGGAAATTTAAAAAATGTTGACTAACCACTACTGTCTCTGGTTTACATACAGTCCAACAGTCTATTTGCAAGTAAACTCCAAAATAACCATCCACAAAAGTCTGATACATTGTTCACCAATGATACTCGATTGAAAATATCTCTACTTTCTTTCTATAGTTCCTTGCTTGAATTAGCTGATGAAAGTGGATTCTTCTTTACTCACCATAAAGCCAAAGCATATGATGGGAATAACGCCAAAGAGATCTGTCCATGGCTTCTCTACACTGGAAACCATGAGAAATAAAACAAAACGTTAAAACAAGAGTTCAATTCGGGATTAATTTGCACAAGTGAGTTTTTCAGAAAGTAATCATAATTGCACAAGCCATCTTCGACGAGTACAATTTGAGCTTTTGAAAAACTCACAAGAGCAGATTTTTTAACTGTATTATTACTTATTAATAATATATATGTACAAATTAGGAAAGTTTTTGTTTGAAACACTGTAAAACAATGTGCACTTTTGTCAAAACTGGCATGATTCGTCACCAACGTGCGTGACGAGTTGAAAATTGTGTAGACTATTACAGTATCTATCGTGTAAGAAAATACTAATTTTCGTTGATTTTGACTTTGAATGTAATTGCACTGGTATTACAACTTTCTTTACTGGTGTTACATGAGAATTGCACTGCTCTAAGCCAAATCGAGAAATTTGTACATGTATATTATACAAATAATAAAACTGAGCTGTAGCTTGATCTGGCTGTGGGCACATCAAAAGTTTATGTTTGACAATTCAGTATTTTGTAACAGATTTCTAGGTACATCTTCTTACTTACTGGGGCTGTATTTTTGATGGATTGTATGAGCCAGAGAAATACTTGTATGCTGCTACAAAGCAGACATAGAGAACACCAAGACTGCCTGCAGTACTGAAAACAAGCAAAGAACAGGACAGATGACAATACATCAGTACTGAAAACAAGCAAAGAACAGGACAGATGGTAATACATCAGTACTGAAAACAAACAAAGAACAGGACAGATGGTAATACATCAGTTCTGAAAACAAGCAAAGAACAGGATAGATGATAATATACATCAGTACTGAAAACAAGCAAAGAACAGGACAGATGGTAATACATAGTTCTGAAAACAAGCAAAGTACAGGATAGATGATAATATACATCAGTACTGAAAGCAAGCAAAGAACAGGACAGATGACAATACATCAGTTCTGAAAACAAGCAAACAACAGGACAGATGATAATACATCACAAATGTACAGGCATATCAGGGTGTGAAATAGCTGAACTGCTACATACTATTTTAGATAAAGCCTAATTTATATGAATGTTTACATGACAAATAATGATTTGCTAATAAATATCACAATGGTAAAAACGTACCTCGTATAACTAAGTATACCCATGGTTTTAGGGATACAGAGAGGTAGAATGAAGACAATTGTTACTGTGCACAGCAGAAAAGTCCTACTGACATACCAGAGGTCACCAGGTACAAGGGCTTTACCAACTGGAAAATTTAATAGATAATTAAGTTATACTACAATAAAGCAAAAACTGTATTCAAGGCCCAGTGCAAAAGTTTGTCATTTTTCCTAGAAACACACACTAGGTGCAAACCAGTTTTCAAATTTTAGTTTCAGAGCTCTAATTTTAGTTGCTTTTGCAGCTGTTGCATATTTCAATATACGCCTTACAGTTAAATTTGTTGTAGCATGACCTTGACGAATCCAAGATCTTTGTCTCGTTTGGGAATAGCACTTCGTCAATCACATATTAGGGGCGGGTCAATCTCAATCAAACCCAAAATAGCAAACTCAACTAAACCATTCAAAGTAGTGAGACATGGAAGCAGTCGTGATCGAAAAATATGGCAAGAGAATGGAACCAGCAGCTATGAGAGGGTTCATTTTATTGTGCCTTTGATTGTAAAGGCTCACCTACATCTATTCTATTGTGTTCAAGTTCTTTGTCTGCCTAAATTTCGCAGTGCTTCCCTGCAAACTTGATATTTGAATCATTGTTTAGACCATGAGATCCACTTGGTGCACGAACTGACGCTGTGAATTATTTTACTGCATAGTGGTATGGGTAAAATCATAATTATAATTAGAACCAAAAATTAACGATGTAATATGGGTTCTTTCTGGATTACAGCACAACAAAGTTGAGGTGAAACACTTTAACGCAGTTGAACTGCATATGATTTTGCATAGGCAAAATTTCCAAACAAGACAGGGGTCTTGGATGTGCTGAGGTCATGCAACAACAAATTCAGCTGTAATAACATTAAACAGAATTTTTTCTTTTCTGGTACTTATGTACCATTCTGAAAACTACATTATATGAGAGAACTCCCCTTATGAAATTTTACTAGCAATCATTTATCTTTTATACTTTTGCGAGAGCACTACTTTATAACTAGCACTCATCTTTCTTGATAAAAGTGATTTGCTTTTTTTGATTTTATTGACTGATGCATACATCTTTACAATAAAAAATGATAACACGACTACAGTACTTATACCTTGTTCCAGCTGGTCTGCAATGAGGATGAGATATGCTATACTAGAGCCCAACATGTACAGCAGCACAAATACTTCACTGATCAGGTATGCTTTGGTGCCGAGCATGTCTCTTACTATTTCTTGGTAGTTACGGGAGCCGCACATGTTTGCACAGTATGCCATTATCACAAAGGATCCAGTGATAAACACAAGCATCACCTGGAAGAGAGAAAGGAGTAGTCTGATTGTAAAATAGGACTAGTACGATCTTGTAGGCTGTACAATCTTGTATAACCCACTTAGACACAAGGCAGCATCTTGAGTTGTTTGCTTGGGCCATGTGGGAACTTATGCGTGAACATAAATGTTTCTACCTGATGTAAGAACCACCCCAAAAGGAAACCTTTGTTTCAGCCCTGTTTTTTTCATCATGATTTGTTCTACCAATCGTTCTACCAAACAAACAAAGCTTTGTAGCACAACTCACACATTCTTACAATGGGAACCAGCCCATGAAATGAGAAAATTGCTCAATAAGTCCCCATACCACCCCCTCAACTACTATTAAGAGTTATGGTTACAGATGATCAATTGTGATTTCAATTGTTATCAAATGCTGATGATAACCATTTAATAAATTGATACAGTATAAATTGTTATGAAACTCACCAATTCAATAGACATGGCTGCTGTGATTCCACCAGCCTTACCAAATGCCTGTGGGAAGTTGAGAATACCTGCGCCCATAGCTGCATTCATAACCACAAAGACTGCTCTGAACATGGGAATACCACTATCGGCTTCTTCAAAGTTCCCGTTCGATCTTCTCACTAAATACTCTGATTTACGAAGTCCAATACTGGAATCTGAACTTGGTGGATTTATAGTGCCACTATAGATGACTTGTCCGTTCTTTTGCCCTCCAAGGAGAGCGGACGTTTCTGGCATATTGATGCTTGAAGTCATTGTCCAGTGTCACGAGGTATTTTGTAATATAACCCAGCGATTAAAAGTTAAATGTTATAATATTTAGAAAAAAACATAAAAATGGCACTAAGTCGCTAGAAGAACAGCTTGTTCGTGTGACTAAAAATCACACGACAGATAAAATAAATTCGGTTTTAAAAATTGTGTAGGCACCGATTTTCTAATTGCAATCGTCCTTGGGAAAACAAATTTTTCCGTCGCTTGATTATCTTTCACCGAAGTGGATCCAAAATTTGCTCAACCAGTTATGCTGTAGGTAGTTGCTTCAGTGTTTTGTCTATTCTTTTCCGGGTTTCTACGAGCGATCTTTATAGACGATTTCAATGTTTCTGCTTGGAACCAGACCGGTGAATGTTAAATGTTGTAATAGAGTAATAGAACACCGCTGACCATAGACGTGACGTATTGACGTCATGTGATAAACACACTTCCGGTTGTGAAATGCTGTCCTGCACGACACCTTGACGTATGCGAAAAAAAAACCCCGAAAAACCAGATCCGTAGCCAGGATCCTTCGAAGAGCGGTTGTTGGAGTCACACAGCGCTGATCGGTGTGGCTGCAAAGGAGACTAGCGAAAGTGGCCATAATTTTTCCGGGGGAGGGGGAGAACACCCCTGAAAGAACAAATAGAGATTTTTTATGCCATTGCAGTTTCCCCACGGGATGTTTATCATAGAATTCGGCTACAAGAAAGTTTTAAATCTTATTCGCTTATGCTTTACAGCTCTGTCTACAAATAGCACTTCTATTGTGAACCGGAAGTGGAATTTCCGCTGTTGGGGGGGGGGGGGGGGGGGGGGGGGGTGCGCGAACGCACCCGCTGGGTAGGGGACTGGAAACTCTTCTTTTGAATAAATACATTTATGCCGATGGACTGTGATATAAGCAGTAATGTTTCATTTGACAGCATGTGAATAACACGTGGGAATTTGAAGAGAGTGCAGTGTGGATATGAGTATATAAGGGGAGACATAGCGTACTTGTGTCAACCTAGCCAGCTACTCTGTTTAAGCCATATTGACTTTTGCTGTTTTGGTGTATTTTTTTTTTTACTTATTCTTCGGCTCTTAAGCCCCGAGAGCACACAATGCTGAGCATTGGTTTGGGAAACATGTTCCAATTTTTTTCCCACAGGGTTTTTATCTCTGGTTTATGTATCCGGCTCAGTATTAACTTCTTGTAAATATAAATTAGGTGATTATAATATTTCACCTTTTCAGATTGTAATTGTATTGGACATTCAGCAGTCTTTACTGCTTGTCAGATTGTTTTGCATTGTAATGTTCTTCCAGCAGTGATTACTACTGGCTGGTCGCTGGTTACATATCCAAAATAAACAAGAGTGTTTGTTGAAAAGTGTTATGAAATGGAGGCAAAATGAGACTTTTATGAGAATGTTCAACCTGTGCAGGAGTGCATAATTCCAGCTTATCCCCTCATAAAAACCCATATATACCTGGAACTGTTTTATAACCAATCATCAGATCCCTTAGTCCATACTAGGGGTGTCTATCATATCACTGTGACACAGCATCTATATGTATGTTGCCCAAAGCATGGAATTCTTTCAATACTTCCACCAAGTTATTTAACATCACACTACAATTTATTCAAGATAAATAACAATACATGGTGATGATCATCTCAGCTTTATCCATAAGATGGGAGCGCTTGCCTGGTTCTCATCTACTGTAAGTCTGCTGAAAAAAAACTCAAAGTGCAATTTCTTGAAATATACTACTCCTCATCTGCTTCTAAGTTGATATTCTTTCCAAATTTAGCATACAATTTAACTTTGAGACTGTCCAAGAGTTCTTTAATTTCATTACATTGTGCTTCATTGCTCTTGATTTCTGCTTCAATCTGTTCCTTAGCTTTTGATATGAATTCTTGGGTTTCTTCTACTGTGAGGTTGACAAAGACTTCTCCTACTTTATATGTAGTAACAGTCAAGGAAATAGCACAAAATTAGAAAATAAGCAATTTCACTCCCTGTGTGACATACCCGGGAAATATTTTTTTAAACAATTATGTAAAAATTGAAATTAATGTGGTCCCTAAGCAAGTTGATGCAGTAAACAGAATCATACAGGATTTTCTACTAGCCAACCCTCAGCTAAAAAAAACTGGAGGTTGAGCCTTCATTTTTAAAGTAATTGTTAAAAAAAAGGTTGGTGCGAATTCAAGTTAACCAAATTCCCCTCATAAAAATGAGGGGGGGAAAAATGTGAGAAAACAACTTAGGCACAACTTCAGTCTATGTTTTTCTACAACCTCAATAACATTCATTTTAGTGTGGCATGCACTTCAGTGGCCACCAACACAAAGTTTTAAGAAAGTTAGCCAATAACCATGTAAGAATCTACTTTTGATTGACACAAACTCCATAACTAGGAGGATTCTATTGTGTTCTGATGTGCACTTCAGCATTTCTATGACCTGCTGGCTGGCAAGTGTAGCTCATGTCAATCAGAACAATTCTCCCATTCTTATCAGGAAACTTCCAAAAACTGGCGGACATGGTAGGACATGTCACGGTGGGGCAGGAGACACAAAACCAAGGGTGACGATGACTCTGGAGACACAGTAGTGATTGCAGGGTGTTATTTACATTAATAACAAAAGGATATGGAATAAGCTCAGACTCATCATCCACCATAAGCAGATCATCACTTGCATCCTCCAAATTCTGAAGATCTTTCTGCTCAAAATAAAATCAAAGTTACACAATTTAATGCATATAAAATATTACACCACACCACTAAATCATCTGGTTGTCAATTAGGTGAGGAAATCTAGTTCTAGGTGGGAATAGGCAAGGAAATATTGAATTTTAGATTCTAGATAAGGCAAATCATGTGGTACTGTACAGTAATTCTGACCTGCCAAACATAGTTGTCCATTTTTGTCTATAAAAATACACAAGGTCTGACATTGATTCAGATGTCATGCTAAATGAGTCGCCCTCAATAGGGTGTGAATCGTTGAGATTGGATTGATGTGGAGTTTCTTTTGCAAAATTTCCAAACAAAATCTAGAAGTTCAATTCAGTGTTGTGCTTTTGACATGCAGCACAACTTGTGCAGCCAATCAGTGCCATGCCAAACATAATTCAGACATGTCATGCTTAATGCACAAGTCATTTGAAACCCCAACCCCCATGGCCCCGGGGAAATGTGGGGTTAACAGAGGGGTTTTGAGCACTTTTAAACAAGAATCTGTCCCAAGGTGGTGGGGCTTTTCTCTGTTTCGTACAGGGTCAGAGTTTAATCCCCCCACCCTTCACCAGGACCATGGGCATAGCTGTCAACTCACCCGCAATAGGCAGGTGTCACAAGATTTTGGACCTCTTCACGAGCCTTATTTTTGTGAGAATGTTATACATTCTATGTATTCACCCACATTGGCTCTCTTGGGTTTTTTTCCACATATTTACTGTATTTCACCCAATTTCACAAGATGTCTGTCCAAGTTGGGTTGACAGCTATACATGGAGCTGGGGGTTTCAAATGACTAGTGCATAATTTATTCAGGCATTGAACTGTTCACGATTAGATTCCGCAAGGCAGGAGCGCGACCCAGGTCTACCTTGTATTGAGTATTGCCCATGGGTAATACAACACTCTTAGCAACAGACTTCGCAACACTCTATGGCAAAGACCTTGAGACGATTACTATTTTAAACTATGTAAAATTCGAAATTAAATTGTGATTTAACCTTTTTCTCTGCGATTTCATCCTTCAGTTCGGTCATCTTAGCATTCTTACGAGCGAAAGTATTGATCTGTTGTTGATCCTCCAGTCTGATGTTTGTGTCATCAATTTCACTTGCAATCTGTACTCAAAACCAACGACAACACGCGTTTGATTTACTACATAAGCTATCTCCAGATCACAATCTTTCACTAGAAGGTAAGGGAACACAGAAAAACTTAGAAAGATAGGCTATAATAGTGATTAACTTTACTAAAACCAACCTTTGATTTTTGGGCCGCCATTTTGACAGAAGGTGAAGCCGCTTACATAAAGTAACGAGGGCTCGGTAAATTTTCGTGATCGCTGCATAAAATATAGATCTAATATATTTTGTTGGCAATGACTTCTGAGCTATGTCTCGGGGGCTCAGATACTTCTTTCTGCGACCGCTGACTAAACTGCAGGCCCATTGCTAGATATGCAAATGAGTATGTAACCAAGAAGGGTCATTAGGTGCTTTGTGTTTGGGTCTGTTAACGAAAATTACACCTAAACAAAAATCATTCACGTTATCAAATTAGCTAAAATTCCAATAACATCGCTAGGAAAAACAATATCAAAGTGTTTTTAGAGAATCTGAATACAGTTCACTTGAGTTTTACGGAGTTTCAAGCTGTTTTTTAGCGTCCTGTTGTGTAGGAATGCAACGAATCGAGGGCTCATTTGTTTCCTAATGGCGAATCTATTATCTCGAGTAAAATGGGTAAGTTATCCTTGTCCCACTATAGATGACAAAATACTGCATAAGATTCTAATTCTTTGCCCTGGTTCTTATGGTTTGAGCATGTTAGCGACTGTAGCCCGCGTTTTACGCTGTTTTGCGCAAATATAAACGCCATTCACAGTTTGTCAAATTATATATCGTGTTTGTTAGTCTAGCACATTTATTTGTCGTTTGTGACAGTATGTGACAGCTCTGATATGATTGTCTTACCTTTTTTAACCCAGCGATACTCCTTTTATTACAATATTTTACGCGTAAGCTCTGTTTCCGCTATTGCCAAATTGTTATTGGCCGTTCACTACAAACCTATTTATGTTTTGTTCTGAAGTAAGGTAAATCTTTATAATCTTTACATAATAAAGCCTTATTATTATTATATCTATATAATATACGCTTATTTATATTTGTATATATATTAGGTTGTAGTATTATAATATTTTTTATGCAAGTCTACATAATATTCTTCACAGAAAACCATGCGGTAGCGGCTCTCTACAAAAAAGTAGTTTCTCCCTCATTGAAATTCACCACAGAAGAATGGAGTAAACAGCGTCACTACCGGCACACCAACTACCATGGACTGTCCCCTAGCTTCAGGCGCCAACTGGTCGTTAGCCCCAGCAGAAGTACATGCTCCGCCCCAGGCAGGGTTGAGAGTCAGTTGGCCATCCAGTCTGCATCTCCTCTTGCTGACGATGAAGACTCACAATCTGGGCATTACCATTTCCAGTAAGTTGGACGTGCTATTTTCAATAGCAGTGGGTGGATCTAGGGGGTGATTTAGGGGAGTTTCCCCCCTCTCTTGGGCTATAGAGGAAAAGTGTTTCATGTGCAAAATTTTACATTGTATTATGCCTCACCTAATGTCCTAATTGGTGCTGAGGAAATGAAAGATTTGGAGTTGGAATTCTGGGAGGGAATAGGATACAATACAGTTCCTCTCCAGGATGTATTCTCCCAGAACACTGTAATTGATCAGAGTCTGTGGGAGCCAAAAGCCAATATGACAAAATAATTTTTCTCCCCCATTTCCAATAGGTCAAATTCCCCTCTAAGTAGAAAGATCTGCACGTAGCCAGGGGGGTGGCCTAGGGGGCCCGGCCCCCCTTCTAGCAGCCAAAAATACAGTAAATGTGTGAGACATTATCTAAAATACAGGAGAAAATGCTTGAAAGTCCTTTTTACGCCCCCTCCTGTTAAAAATCCTGGCTACGCCACTGATTGTTGAGTTCCTTAAACTTTGTAGACAGTTTCTATGGGAAGGAAATACAACCTTTGCTAAAAATCCAGGGGCTTTGCTACAAGGTGGCTAGGGTGTCCAAGGATAACTATGTAGCTGATTCTTTGCAGGCCAACTACGTCATTCAAGAAAACTTCTCTCCCAGCCATGCCTCTCAGCAAGAAGTACACCCCATCAATTGCTGGGACTGTCAGATCTGTTCCGGTATCTGTAGCAAGACACTCTGTGAGTTGATCTCCTTACACTAGTATCAGGGCTACACTATATTCAAATGAAGAGAGTGAGGTGTAATATTTTTTGGTAAAAGATGTTATATTGTATGGATGTGGCGTGGTGTAGGAATAGGTATTGGTGTAGTGTGGTGTAGGTATGGGTGTGCTGTGGCGTAGGTAAGGGTGCAGTGTGGTGTACAGTAGGTAAGGGAGTAGTGTAGGTATGGTGTAGGTATTGGTGTGGTATGGCTTGGATTGGGTGTGGTGTGGTGTAGGTATGGGTGAGCTATGGGTATGGGTGTGGTGTAGGTATGGGTGAGCTATGGGTATGGGTGTGGTGTAGGTATGGTTATGTTGTAGGTAAAGGTGTAGGGGTGGATGTGGGTGTGCTGTGTTGTAGTTATGTGTGTGGTGTGGTGTAAGTATTGATGTTGTGTGGTGTTGTGTAGGTATTGATGTTGTGTTGTGTGGGTGTGGTGTGGGTTTGATGTAGTATGGTGTAGGTATGGGTGTGCTGTGGTGTAGGTATGGGTGTGGTGTAGTTATGGGTGTGGTGTGGTGTACAGTAGGTAAGGGAGATGTGTAGGTATAGGTGTGCTGTGGTGTGGTGTAGTTATGGGTGTAGTGTTGTGTAGGTATGGGTGTGGTGTGGTGTAGTTATGGGTGTAGTGTGGTGTAGGTATGGGTGTGCTGTGGCGTAGGTAAGGGTGCAGTGTGGTGTACAGTAGGTAAGGGAGTAGTGTAGGTGTGGTGTAGGTATGGGTGAGCTATGGGTATGGGTGTGGTGTAGGTATGGGTGTGGTGTAGGTATGGTTATGTTGTAGGTAAAGGTGTAGGGGTGGATGTGGGTGTGCTGTGTTGTAGTTATGTGTGTTGTGTGGTGTAGGTATTGATGTTGTGTTGTGTGGGTGTGGGTTTGATGTAGTATGGTGTAGGTATGGGTGCGGTGTAGGTATGGGTGTGCTGTGGTTTAGGTATGGGTGTGGTGTGGTGTACAGTAGGTAAGGGAGATGTGTAGGTATAGGTGTGCTGTGGTGTGGTGTAGTTATGGGTGTAGTGATGTGTAGGTATGGGTGTGGTGTGGTGTAGTTATGGGTGTGGTGTGGTGTAGGTATGGGTGTGGTGTGGTGTTGTGTAGGTATGGGTGTGGTGTGGTGTAGTTATGGGTGTGGTGTGGTGTAGGTATGGGTGTGGTGTTGTGTAGGTATGGGTGTGGTGTAGTGTTGTGTAGGTATAGGTGTGCTGTGGTGTGGTGTAGTTATGGGTGTAGTGTTTTGTAGGTATGGGTGTGGTGTGGTGTAGTTATGGGTGTGGTGTGGTGTAGGTATGGGTGTGGTGTGGTGTTGTGTAGGTATGGGTGTGGTGTGGTGTGGTGTAGTTATGGGTGTAGTGTTGTGTAGGTATGGGTGTGGTGTGGTGTTGTGTAGGTATGGGTGTGGTGTGGTGTGGTGTAGTTATGGGTGTGGTGTAGGTATGGGTGTGGTGTGGTGTATATCTGGGTGTAGGTATGGGTGTGGTGCGGCGTTGTGTAGGTATGGGTGTGCTATGAGTGTAAATATGATATTGGTATGGGTGTGGTGTAGGTGTGGTGTGGTGTAGGTATGAGTGTGATGTTGTGTCGTACGGGTGTGGTGTGGTGTGGGCATTGATGTGATGTTGTGTAGGTATGGGTGTGGTAAGGTGTAGGTATGGGTGTGGTGTGGTGTCGGTATGGGTGTTGTGTGGTGCAGGTATGAGTCTGGTGTGGTGTAGGTATTGATGTGATGTTGTGTAGGTATGGGTGTGGTGTAAGTATGGGTGTGGTGTGGTGTGGTGTAGGACCTGTTAATGTGATGTGGTGTAGGTATGGGTGTGGGTGTGGTGTGGCGTAGGACAGATTATTTTGATGTTGTGTGGTGTAGGTATGGGTGTGGTGTAGTATGGGTGTAAATATGATGTACAGTATGTATGGGTGTGGTTTTGTGTTGAGTAGGTTTGATGTGGTGTTGTGTGAGTATGTAAGGGAGGGCTACAAGTTTATTAGCTTAGCTATTATGTGTTACCCTCTTTTTGGATAAAGTTTTTTTTACTAACAATAGCATTTATGCAATAGTTGACTTTGTAAGATTGATAAGGTTTTCTTGTCATATTTCAGGCTGTATCCCTGCCAGATAGGTTGCCCCATGAAAAGTGAGTGATACATCTTAGTATTTTTGGTGGATACCCACTGTGTACTTAAATACGCGATTTTCTTGAAATCTAATGGACATAGAAAAATGATACATTTTTGAATAACCTATATACAATCCTTGGTTTGCCTCAAATTAATCCATTAGCATCAAAATGCCTCCAATAATTTACCATACCGTCCCGGTTCCTTGGAGTTTATAGTAATGAGAACCTTTTATATATCCAGTATCGCCCTTTTCCTGGTGTATCGTCCATTTCACTAAATAACGAAATTAAAGACTCGCAATATGTGCTGAGAAAACTTTTGTTATATTTAAAACGCGCAAAATTAAAAAGGATATATTGGCTAAACTTGTTTTTAATTCAGTCCGAGAGTCCTGTTCACTAGCCAGCGACAGAGATGGGAGGCCGAAGAGAAGGCACGATCACAGAGCAGAAGACTAAAGAGAACCTCTGAGGTACAGTAATCTTTTAGCATTCTCTCACTAACTCACAACCATGATCGAAATCTTGTATGACTAACAGGAACTACTGGCATGTGATGCCAAGTCAATCATGTTAAAATGCAATTTTTTTTCCTGATGTAATATTGTTTGCAGATTGTTTCTCATCGAATGGACAAGCACTATTACATGGCAGGAATGAAGATTCCAATGCAAGGGCGGTAAGTACCACAGTGGATTCTTATTCGTGGAGCTGCTATAGCTTGTGAAACAGGCTCTCGAAAAGTGGCCAGGAAAAGCTGTTCTATTGGATGAAGCACTCGGACAAAAAGCAACTAAGCTCGGATTTTCCAGCTGGGCTAGCTAAGCTCAGCTGTTTTTGTCTTTCACGCAACTATCGCCTGTTGGGCAGGCTTGAAGCAGCTTAGGTTGTATCCATGCTTAACAGGTTGTCATTAATTTTAGCCTGCTTGCCCATGTAGCCATGCTTTGTTAGGAGGGGGGGGGGGGGGGGCGCAGACAATGATTTTATATTCAAAATATCTTAGATTTGACAATCCTTGATATTAACTTATTATTGTTACGACTTATTTCTGCCCATGATGTATCAAAGGTGGCAAGTGGACAGTAATGATCTGCTGCAGCTTAAGCTTCTAGCACACCGAAAGCAGCTGGCCGAGTACCAGAAACTTAAGAATCCTGAGTAAGACGAAAGTTTCATATTCAGAAAGCCTAAGTACCTTATGTCCTATGTACAAGTCTATGTAACACGTGTAATCTCAGTAGTATTAAATCCGCGTGAATCATGGCGAATTTCAATCCATGCTGCAACTACAAGAGCTCCGTTTTTCTTGTAAAATATCCAATAATACAGGAAAATTTGTATTTTTAAAAACGAAGTGATTTTTCAATATCCAAAACAGAAACAAATCAGCATTGTCAGATATACAGATTTTTCTTACCCTGCTAGATGAATTAGAAATTGCAAGGACAGGAGCATCTGCAAAAAACATATTGAGGGAGGAAAAATTGTGGATTTTAGCTGCCATGCATTTTTTTCTAAATTTTCTTAAACCCTCCCCTCCCACCCTGCATCTTCTATTATACCCTTCTCTTTTTGCCTTGTGAATATATTCCCTCTGAATTACACCATTGTTGATGGTATTCTTCTGGTCTAGCTATTTGGACTCACGGGATAGCCCTGGGGGGCAAATGAGCACACCCACCCCTGGTGAGGATGAGCGAAGGCAGCAGTCGAGGGTGAGGATATTTTCTTTATTGATAAATTCAGTTGTTGAGTTAATGGTTTCCTTATATTAAGTGGTTTGAATGGCCACTAATATTAAATAAAGGTCACTTTTTGCTAGGGACGCTAGCTTTTGCTACCAACTACAGTTTTAAATATTTATGATCTTGCTATCATTTTTAATCAGATTTTTCAATCACTTGATTTTTAATCACATGTTTCCTGGCTTACTTTGTCGATGGATTTTGTTCATCTGATGCAAAATTAAGGAGATGCCAAACTAAGTTTGTACCTGTCTCACAGTGTTTTCTTGTGAAGCCTCCCGGACAGGTGCACGTCTAAGTGCTAAACTGTGGCCACTTTGCGGCTCTACGGCTAGTGAACGAGTAAAGCTTGGTTACCAAACTTCCGCTTTCTTATGATAGGCGCTGTCGTCCAACTCTGAAGGGGCCTGGGCAGAGACTGCCTCTGATGCCAGCTCAGTTGACGAGTTTGACAGCATCTCAATGCGAGGCGAACAGCAGAATAAACGGGTGCATCGCCATGGCAACAGAAAAGGGCGGGGAAATAAGGAAAAAAACGGCGATTTGACAATCCATGGTGTGGAGAATGGGGAGACTGGAGAGACAGGAGCCGGAGACGAAAGCAAAATAGAGGAGCTTAATAGTCTCAAAGAAAAAGGTTTGATACCCGAAGACGATGAGAAGAATAAGGACACATCGGACAGGGAGGCAGGAAAAAGTATAGTAAAGCATTCAAAGAGCAACACAACATCGAATAAAGAAGGAGAGAAAAATACTCCAACATCCAAGTCCCCCAAAAAGGGACGGATTCGATTTAAAGACGAGGTCAATACAAGTAGAGGGAGAAAAACTCCAACGAAAGAAAACAAGGACGAGAAGAGCGCGGGTAATGAAGGGACAGAACCAGAGGAGAAACGCGAAAATAAGTATTTGAATGAGTGGCTTGGAATAAAAAAGAAAGAAGTGGATGGACGCTATAAGCCTGGGAAGCCACCGCCCAATAGGTATGACCTTACCTCAAGGAATAGTTTCCCGAAATCAAGCATTTTTAGCCAAACAACACTAGGGGTGTATCATCAATGCTGCATTCTGATTGGTTGACCAACTTGTAGGCTTTATATTATAGTCTATCAGTAACGAAATAGGGCAGGTATTGAAGCTAGAAAAAAGGCAAATGACTAGAACAGAAAACGTTCTTGGCTATACAAATCGACCTTCTAGTGTCGTTTGACTAAAACAACAATTCCTCTCGCTCTTATGGTCTCTAGCTGATAGTCAATAGTTCATTTAGCAATACTTTTTTATTATTAGTTGATTTGTGAACATATCTGTTTTATAGGATATTCCTCTCTTCGGATCCTACAAAGGCAAAGAAGGATGCTACAAAATTTTCAGAGTATGTACGATAAACAGCTTCTAAGTGATATCATCATATGTCTGTTGTAAGTAACTAAGGCTGAACAGTTCTTGAGAAAAGTAAATCTGCGTTGAATCCAACGCCTGACTAGGGTGGAAAATGGGTCGTTTTCCTGGAAATAGGTGGAGCTCAGAAGTGGAGTATAGGGGTTTGTGCAAACCTTTAAACCCTGAAATTATCGTTTGGAGCTTTACCTAAAGTCAAGAAGAATATAAATCATATATCTACAACGACTGCCAAAGCCTCTATTTCACGCTCAAATTACACAGGGACCCCAATTATCTGGTAAACCGCCCATTATAGCCGACACGGCGTCTTAAGCTACACTCATTCAATGCCAATCAAATTATGCTTTGCCTTTGTTATTGTTTACTCCAGGTACTTCATTGACAATGTAATAACGCCAAAACTATTGTATTCCTCAGTGTGTTCCTTACCGAGATATCTACCATCCAGCCACAAGAGTGGTCGGAGGAAGAGGAATCGATAGTATGTATTATACATTAATTACGCCCCTTTTAAACTGATAAGCGGGTTTTTGTATATAAAGCTGTGAAAATATAAACACAATTCCTCCTGGCAAGCTTCCCTTATTTCACAAAAAAAAAAACACTGGCTTGATAAGAGACGCGGTGCAAATCACTGACTTGCCACTTATGACAGCTTTTATTTCTAATTTCTATTTCTAAGTTACTAATTATTTTTTCAATGGTTTGTACTTTTTTCATGAGGCGTGCAGGGTGTAGGTGATTAACATTGGGTAATGTTGTGTCTTAGAGTGCAAAGTATGGCATCATAAACAGTAAGCAGCAAGCGGCCTTCAAGTCAATGTTCGAAGAAGTAGACAAGGACAAGAATGGATCTGTCACTCTTGAGGAACTGAAGCTACGAATGATGCCTGCCATATCACGTGACGACATCAAACACTTTGTTCAGGTACACTGGGATGTTAAAGCCGCATTGTCACCAGTTTACTTCCGGTCGATAACATAACAATTTTCGATTTTTTTTAACGGGGAACGCGAAAAATATTTCAAAATATTAAAAGCAGTGTGTCTATTGGAAGTTTCTTTAAGGATGTGATTGATAATTTAGAGCGGATGGCCTGTTTAATATCTCGGATTTTAACAGATTCTTTTGTCTTTTAACGGTTGAGGTTTCCGTTGGACCTCCGGAAGTAAACTGGTGACAATGCGGCTTTAACATGTAGCGTTCATTGGGTGTTAACACTTAGAGGGCTAGCACTGGCTCTTATACGCTTAAAAGGTTAGCACTGTCAGCCTTGTGTGTTAACATGTAGCGCTCATATACGCTTACAGGGCTTGGATTAGGCGTTAACGGTCTGTGTTTGTATACGTTTAGAGGTTGTTAACGTGTGTTGCTCATATAAGCTAGGAGGGGAGATTGGATGATGATATGAAGAGACTATATATACTAGAAAAGGTAGCATTCATCACCATCAGAGTGTTAGGTAGGCTTTCAGGGTTAGTCATTTTTCAACTATTGCTTAATCTATGCTCGAAAGCTCATCGCTAGTTTTTGTTGAAATAATCTGTTCTAGGTGTTTGACCTGAACAAAGACCAGACGATAGACCGGCGTGAGTTCACGGCAATCTGCGCATTGAACGACAGACTCGCAGGGTTAAGGTTAGTTCGTCTCTTTCTGGACCAACCGTAGAACAACAACATCAACATTGTTATAGGAATGTCTCATACAACTTTGTTGGGCCCGCAACATTGTTGTGTCGGGTGATCTAAAGGTTTAACCGCTTCCTGGTTCAACCGCTGTGCAACAGCGACAACATTGTTATAGAAATTTTTCACGCAGCATTGTTGGGCCAATGCTGCACTGCATGTTGAAGGGTGAAGTGTTGACAAATGCAGGTTCGTTGCTATACAATTGTTTTAAAACAACAACCAGTGCAACAATAAAAACAGAACTAAAACATCTGCTTAGATATAAAGTCGTGTCAATCAAAACATTTATTTACGGATCCTTATTGTTGAACCTTTTTTCAGACCTTATAGAATAGTGACCACGATAATTCTCGCTCAGTTCTAAGTCCCATTCTCAGAGTGCAGAGTCTTCGTGCTAAAATTATCGTGTATTACACACACGATCTTTATATAGTCGGAGGTACAGCGGTCCTGAAATCTCTCCCACCAGAGTAACAATCCTCAGATTTGGAAAACAAAACCTTTTTCAAAGTGGCACACGATAACGTGCTTTATGAGTAGAGATTTGACTTCAAGGACGTTACGATTTTTATAGACCAGGGTATATAATTTCAGAAAAAAAAATATTTTTCTTTCATTTTTAGGACCGAGACAGCAGACGGATCTATCGCCCTCAACCTCCAGAATCTCGCCCAACACATCGTTATATTCAAGGTAACTTTCTTTTCTGTTAAACGTTCATTAAATGCCTGGCTAAACTAGGCGACATGTAGCGTCTGCTAAATGTTTCCTAGTTTAGCCACCATCAAAAACGTGTAGTGCGCGACAAATTTTGTAGAGCGCGACACGAAAATGTTTCTCAACTATACGAGAAACATTTCTTTGTCCCTGCAACAAGATTTGGCTGGCGCTACAATGTCTCTCTGGGTTAACTAGGAGGCATGTCGCACGCTACATGTCGCTATCAATATGTTGCCTAGTTTAGCTAGGTTATAAAGAGTAGAACCTGCTAAAAGGAGACAGAAATTAGTCAATTCTAGGTCGATTGAAAAATTATATGATCCTCATCCTGTAAGATTACTCTGTGTAGCTTCAGGAGGTGTATAGTATGGGTGAGGATCTTTATTATGTCCGGATCTAGTGTGAAACTGTGTGTGATTATTGGTATGCCATTAGGAGATGTATAAGATAATGGATGAAGATGATGACAACCGCCTGGATGCCAATGAGTTGCTCGTAATGGTCTCTGCTGGCATGGAGACCGAGATAGGGGCGGATCTGGAACAGGCTAAAGCGGTTCTGGAGGGAGCACGTGATGAGTTTGGTATGTTTGCCCTCAACGTGACCTTTACCTTTTGTCTTTTTTTTCAACTGGTGGTGTCAGATGAATTTTTTTTCACCTTTTATCCTTTCCCTCACTATCGCTATTTTCTTAACCTTCACCTTCATTTTAAGGTAAGGGCCTTGACCTTGACCTTACCTTCACCTTTCCTTTACCCTTACCTTCACCTTGACCTTTAAGTTCACCTTCAACTTGTACTCTACCTTACCTCTGCTTTCACTTATTCATTGCCTTCACCTTCACCTTCCCTTTTAACTTACTTTCGTATTCACCATCAAGGTAATGTTACCTTCACCTTACTCTCGTATTCACCATCAAGGTAATGTTACCTTCACCTTACTCTCGTATTCACCATCAAGGTAACTTTACCTTCACTTTACTCTCGTATTCACCATCAAGGTAACTTTACCTTCACCTTATTCTCGTATTCACCATCAAGGTAACTTTACCTTCACTTTACTCTCGTATTCACCCTAAACGGCAACACTCAATTTCTTATTAATTTTCACTTTCTTTATCCTGTTTATCTGAATGTTTCTTGTTGGTACTGTTGCTCTAACCTTAAACCTGCCCTTTTAGTTTCGGCAGCTCTAATAAGCTCTGTCTTCACGTTAGTTTTCATCCTTACCTTAATCGGAATGCTAATTCTTTTCAACATTTTTCTTTTATTTTCCTCTAGGTTACATCGACTTTGTTGGGTTCCTCGCGTACATCCCTTTCTTTGCCAAACTGCTCAAGTCGATCATGAACAAACCGCTTTCAATCTCCGAGATAGAGCAGGCGAGAGAGCGAGTCAAGATAAAGGACCTCACGTTCACACCCAAGAAACCTATAAAGGAACCCAAGAGCTGGGAGGTCTTCTAGGTTCAGGCCCAAGCAGTGCAATGTTTTTGAGGGTAAAAACACTTCTTTTCCTCCTGAGAAAAGTTAGATTAGGCGCCAAACGACAATTTTTTTTTGTACAAATGGAGGGGCGAGCGAGTCAGGCTTTCCGCCATGGAGGGACTAGAAAATTTGTATAACACTCCCCGGGGTGCAATTTCAAGCAACGTAGCACACAAAAATCACTATCTGTTTTGTTCCTCGATGTGGCCAACATGTATCAGATGGTATCGCTTTTTCACAAAGGCTTTGAAATACAGTAAATATCTAGAAAGAATCATATTGTAGTTTTAGTACATTATATACCTTATTACACTTAATTTTCGCGTCACTTTAATTTCGCGATTTTAAAAGATTCGCGAAAATAAAGTGACGCGAAAATAGTGTCGCCAAAATTAGGATGCGCGAAAATTAAGTGAGTACACAAGGAGCTTTTGGGGGAAATTGGACGTTTTATGGAAACGCCTTGTCTATTTAGTCAACTAATGTACATATAGTACGGTAAGGGGTAGAGTTCGACTTGTATTAATAGATTTTATTTAATCTAAATTTAGCCCATCATTTTGTTACAAATTGTTTCAGATTTAATGATTACAGCACATTTTAATTCCACTTGTTTTTGATTTTATTATCCCAAAATCGCAAAAATAAAGTGATCTGATTTTTACGAAAATAGGAAAATCGCGAAAATAAAGTGTCGCGAAATATCGCCATCTCAAAATCGCGAAATTTTGACGTCGCGAAAATTAAGTGTAATAAGGTAGATAGTTTATAAAAGAAACTGCTCTAGGTTTAATAAAAATAAAGTGACATTAATATTTTTCAATGTAGATATTTTTTTAAAGTATATTTTTTTAGTTTAACGAAAAAAATGTAAACACAGTATCTACCAGAAGCATTCAAAAGGGCAGTAATGGATCCATCCAAAATTTTACTGTGAATAGTTGTTTGGAGTACGCACGACATGACGGAAAAACCCTAAACACGCGCACTTCAAAAAGACTTATTTTCTCTTTTTAAAACACGAATAACGTGAGGCCAAAATGCACATACCCAGATTTTGACTTTTTATGAAATTTTTTTCCTTGATCATCCTTGCGCTATGTATAAGCTCAGGGGCGAAAAGCTCAAATTTGAGACTTTACAAAAAGTCGCATCAATTACAAAAAAATGCATTTGATATTTTGTTTTACATTACTCACAAGTACTTAGGGGAATTTTCCGCCTTTTGTGATGTGAAACGAGCTTATTGGAAACGTCAAGTCATGTTTTCCGTCATGTCGGGACGCCCTGTTTGGTGCCATTGCAACTGAGGTTGTGTCAATCAAAAAGTAACCTATATTCTTATTTTTTTACCAGTACAATAAAAACAGTGCCGTACAGGCACGTTTGCTTTTCTTTTGCACGAGTCCTTTTTTGTTCTCGAGGCCGAAGAAGCTCGAGGGCCGCTTGAATAACTAAACTCCCCTGAATAACTAACCCCCCTGGCTACGGGCCTGGGTACACGAACCCCCCTGGCTACGGGCCTGGGTACACGAACCCCCCTGGCTACGGGCCTGGGTACACTTACACCCCTGGCTACGGGCCTGGGTACTCTAACCCCCCTGGCTACGGGCCTGGGTACACTACCCCACTGGCTACGGGCCTTGGTACACTAACCCCCTTGGCTACGGGCCTGGGTACACTACCCCCCTGGCTACGGGCCTGGGTACACTACCCCCCTGGCTACGGGCCTTGGTACACTAACCCCCCTGGCTACGGGCCTGGGTACACTAACCCCCCTGGCTACGGGCCTGGGTATACTACCCCCCTGGCTACGGGCCTGGGTACACTAACCCCCCTGGCTACGGGCCTGGGTACACTAACCCCCCTTGGCTACGGGCCTGGGTACACTAATCCCCCTGGCTACGGGCCTGGGTACACTAACCCCCCTGGCTACGGGCCTGGGTACACTAACCCCCCTGGCTACGGGCCTGGGTACACGAACCCCCCTGGCTACGGGCCTGGGTACACGAACCTCCCTGGCTACGGGCCTGGGTACACTAACCCCCCTGGCTACGGGCCTGGGTACACTAACCCCCCTGGCTACGGGCCTGGGTACACTAACCCCCCTGGCTACGGGCCTGGGTACACTAACCCCCCTGGCTACGGGCCTGGGTACACTAACCCCCCTGGCTACGGGCCTGGGTACACTAACCCCCCTGGCTACGGGCCTGGGTACACTAACCCCCCTGGCTACGGGCCTGGGTACACTAACCCCCCTGGCTACGGGCCTGGGTACACTAACCCCCCTGGCTACGGGCCTGGGTACACAAACCCCCCTGGCTACGGGCCTGGGTACACGAACCCCCCTGGCTACGGGCCTGGGTACACTAACCCCCCTGGCTACGGGCCTGGGTACACTAACCCCCCTGGCTACGGGCCTGGGTACACTAACCCCCCTGGCTACGGGCCTGGGTACACTAACCCCCCTGGCTACGGGCCTAGGTACGCTAACCCCCCCCCTGGCTACAGGCCTGGGTACACTAACCCCCTGGCTACGGGCCTGGGTACACGAACCCCCCTGGCTACGGGCCTGGGTACACTAACCCCCCTGGCTACGGGCCTGGGTACACTAACCCCCCTGGTTACGAGCCTGGGTACACTAACCCCCCTGGCTACGGGCCTGGGTACACTAACCCCCCTGGCTACGGGCCTGGGTACACTAACCCCCCTGGCTACGGGCCTAGGTACACTACCCCCCCTGGCTACGGGCCTGGGTACACTAACCCACCTCTCACTTATAAAACTGGCTACGCTCCTGGTTCCCCTTTTGTTTGCATTCACCTAAACATATTTATATTATATCGATCACACAATATCAACAAATAAAAACTTCCTTTATTCATAATATGTAAAGATTTAGTCAAATGCATGTTTTCGCAATACTATGAATTCTGAGAGTTGAAACATCATTGTCAAACCACGATTGAAAATGATGTTCCCTCAAAAATAAAAAATGTTTAAGGTATGTATTTGGGTATGGTGCGAGGTATCCCAGATAGACCCAGCATCAGCCATGTCCTACTGTCCGGTGCCATAATTCGCCCCTCCAGCTTTCTGCACCACACTCTTGACGTGGTCGTATTGTAGCTCACTTTTGTCGTCAGCTTGGATCTCAACAGCAAAATTCTGGGCAAATATTAAATAAGAAATATTGTTAAACGCCTTTCCGCGTACATTAGCTTTCTTTTACTTTATAGTATCCTCTATGTCATTCAGCAGTGATTACTGCTCGCTGGGCGCTTGCAACATATCTATATTAAACAGGAGTTTCCCTGAACTGTGTTTGTTGTATAGTGTTACGAAATGGCAAAATCATTCTTTTTTACTTTATAGCGAGGACCCAGGGCGTCGCGGAGACCGAGAAAGAAAGTCTCTGCACTGTTAGCACCTTACCCTGACATTTATTATTAGGTACAGTTCCCATACATTCCTTCCTAAATTTCACTGCAAGTGGACGCCCCCCCCCCCCACGCCCCCCATTTGACACCGCACATACAGACACATTTTCCGCGCTATGAGTTGTCGCATTTGTCCCATTTACGGACCATTCTTATTTGTGAGCTCTAAGAATAAACTTAAGCGGCCGCCTCTCACGCCGTATTCGCAATTTGGAGGAGAGTGGGGGAGGGATAAAAGGGTACTCTCAGAGAGCAGGCAAGTGGGGGGCAATCGCACCAGTTTACTTTCGGAGGGCCGACGGGAACTTCAACCGACAAGATACAAAAGAATATCCGCGCTATTTAACAGGCCATCCGCTTTAAATAAACAGTCACATCCTCAAAGAAACTTTTTTTGCATTTTCCGTTATAATCGGAGATTGTTACATAACCGACCGCAAGTAAACTGGTGACAAAGCCGCTTTAAAGGCAATAATGAGCCTTACCTGAAGGACTTGCTTGACGAACGCCTTATCCGTACTGACCTTGGCCTTCTTGAGGGGCGAAACACTGGGGCCTACCCACGTGATAAAAGCAAACTTTGCCCTCCGGCTCAATTCGTCCCCAGTCTCTATCCTGACGTAAGCGTACGCCCGATCAGACTCTGAAATAAAATCATAGTGTTTGAAGATTCCTTAATAAGAAATGACCCATTTTTTGGTCGCCAATGGGGGAAGGGTGCGCGCACCCTGCCTACCCCCCTTGGTACGCGCCTGAGCACTTTGTGTCTTTTGCAAAGCTTAGTGGGGTATTATAACAGCGTATTTCAAGAAGACGTGCTAACAATGCTCTTTATCCTAGATTCCTCGTACCCTTTCAATGAATTCCAGCACCAAACCTTAACAAAAGAAATTATTTTGAGTGTTCCTTAGGGGTTTCGGCTCGTGTATTTTATTTCTGCCTAAGAAGGGAAGGGTGTGGAACGTCTGTAAAATATCTAATTCAGTCTAAATGTTGGACACTGCGCCTTCGAATACAGCGTCGCTGAATATACGTCGCAGCTGGATGAAGAAAAAGGGCGAGTGAGATCAAACAAACCCCCCCCCCCCCCCCCCCCCCGGTTACCGTTTACGTCGCACAAGGTGTTTGTCACGCAAAATGCTATTGTAACGCAAGATCTCACCGTCGAACTCGGCTAGAAACTCGTCGTACTCCTTGCCAGACTTGTGCAGACAGATAGTGTTACTCTCGTCATAGGTGAACACAGCCCTGCGCATGCGCAACAAACACATGGTCAGGGATTGCTGATCTTATCTCAGAAGCCCACGACCGCCTGCCATGCCGCTGGCACAAAGGTACGTGGGCTTTTAGAACGAGATTGGGAATTGATTTGCAAGAATAAACCCGTACTAAATTTTAGGCCAAACATTATTACGGATAAGCTCGCTAGTGGCAAGCAAATTATTTTAGGTTCAAGTTTTGGATCAACGCAGCTAAATGCTTTTGTTTATGTATTTTCCGGTAAATTAATTTTTTGCCACACACTGAGGTGTTATAAATATTGTCAAAGATGAAGGCAATAGAAAAACATATTGTTCGAGTCAGTATTATTTCGCTGCAGCCTTCTGCGTAGGAGTTAGTAGAGTCTGGCGTTTGTTCATATCGAATATATAATATTTTTTTACAAATTAATGGTATCAAACAGTATATCATTATAAAAGAAAGGTGAAATACTGCGTGACTAATGTGTTTTAATTATTTTGCTGCACGCGCATTAAACTACGTGCGGCATTTAATTTTTGCGTTTGATTTGCCAAAATCTATATATAATAAAGATTATTTTCCGTGGTTTTTAATTCAGATCAAAAAGAAAAGTCGAATTCTCCCTCGCATTTTTTGCCAGACAATAAAGATCTGACAATACATCTGAAACTGGGATTTGCGGTCCCTCAATAGCTGAATTTGATTGCTTTGTTCATTCCAATATCCACAATTTTTAGCCCAAAAAATCATCGAAATAGAAAAATATATACCACCAGGAGATTTTTTCACAATTCACACAGGGTGGTTTTTTTCGTCCACGTCTCCGTGAGCACCGAACAGAAGGATACCAACTCGCGACTAACAGATTAAAGGCGTGCCATGTTTGAAAGATTTTTTTCGTAGACTAATGAATAATAATTTCTACTTCTGCGAAGTATTAAAGCACAGCAAAGGAAAGGAAGGATACCAACTCGCGACTAATAGATTAAAGGCGTGCAATGTTTGAAAGATTTTTTTTCGTAGACTAATGAATAATAATTTCTACTTCTGCGAAGTATTGAAGCACAGCAAAGGAAAAAAGGTAAAAAAAAAAGATCCCGACTATACGCTGCCTCGTCAGATTTACTTCTAGTGCCCCCCTTAAAAAATGAAATGAAAAAAAAAATGTCGAACAGTGGGTGACAAACTTTCACAGGTTAAGAAGATATTAGAAATGCTTGCTAAAAATATCCGTTAAGCCAGGCAAAATTAATGGCTTCAGCTTAGCTTGATTACCGCTGGAATATATTTAAACTCTTGCATCTACGCAAAAGCGGAAATCTATCATTGCCACCTTTAAAATCTCAATCAATATGTCACACAATGCTCCTCTAAGTGCGTGACACGCGCCAAAATGAAACGATAGCATTTAGCCCGACGTCTATCAATCTTTTTTTATACTGATAAAACATAAAGTATTTTATCGACATGATACACCTATCCGAAAACACAAAACAGTTTTCCCGTGAGAGCGCGCATTTAAAACATTAACTCAATATTTCCTCTCTGAAGCCGGCTGTGTGTATATTAAATGCCATAATGTTTATATTAGTGTCTCACTTCAAACAGAATAAGAATAAAGTAAAGGACTTCAGAGTGTCAGGCGCTAATGTCATTAATGGTTAACTTGGGGTTAAGCACTATCAGTTAGCGAGCTTCAGCGTGTCTAAAGTTTATATGGACTAGATGGAGCAATGCTTCGCTAGCTAGCTAGCTTCCTACAGTCTGAAAAACCGGACGAACAAAATAATAAGAATCGTCTAGTAGTCGTAAATAATTCACGGCATTAGTTGGTGTTATTAAAAGTCCCGAGCGCATTTGCATAACATATTGATTCAGAGAAAGAGAAAAATCGTGAACTTAGCCAGACTAAACTCTTACCATGTGTTCTCAGAGTCGTTATTTCGAATGTCTACACAGGCTTCTGTGATCTGCTCCTTGTTTACGTTCACCATTGTGGAGAAAGAGTTACGGCGTTTCGAGTCGAGCGAGCAAGATGCCGGTAGTGGGGGCAGGGGCGTATGTGAGAGAACCGGACTTTACTTCGCTTCAACGTGATTGGGGAATCATTTGTTCTGTCGTGACGTCACAATAACTGGTGTATCTTGCGCTGTTGTGTCATATGTCAACATCATGTATCTCATATCTCGTATTACGTATCTCTAGCAACAGGGTCGTCATGTTTTTTTTCAAGGTCAGACAGAAAGGACTAGATTCAGATATCGTCTTCCTTGGTTTAAACGTTTATGCACTCTGACTCTAGGAAAAGCTTGTAAAATTTCCAATGTTATTAGAGTTGCGCTTTGGCTATTCTAGATTTGATCGTATGTTCAAGGTTTTTTCTTGTATCCATATATGGTATTACAGCATTCCTGGGTTGCCCTTCGCGCCAAGCGTATCAGCTGGCTACTGGCACAAGCTAGAGGCGTGCCGGAAAGGACATGAGGTGATAATCTTTCCTCACTTCCGCTTTGAGGTTTGTAAGCACTAGTAGTCAGCAAAAAACAAGCCATGCTCGGAGACCCAGGCATGAGACTGTTCGGGAGAAAAATTTAACATCGATAATCTTGTTGTGCGTAAAGAAACGATGGAGCATTAATCGAATTGCACAGCGTTCCCTCGGCCCCAGTACCGTAAATCGGCCTTCATGCGTTCGAAAACCGAACTTTACCGCGTTCAACCCCAAATGCACCAAAACACTTTTTTAAAGACCAAGCGTACATTGCGTGCGGTCGCTCTCAAAAAGCAAAAACCGGCATTTTTTATTTAGTTCGTATAGAGCCCGGAGGCAAGCCAAGGGGCTTAAATTCGCGGAAATTGCAAAAACAAAATGTCGGATTGCATTTGCTATGCACAAGTCGCAAAACTATAATGTGTGATTAGCCGCAAGCAATCTGTTTTTGTTTTGCCAGAAAAGTTGTTACTAAATGCACGATGTCACCTGTCCTCAAATAAGAACAAAATTTCCAAGCTCTCGCGGATGAATCGGGTCCTTGCAAAATGCGCATGCGCCAAAAATGAGGAAACAGCATTTGGGGCTAGTGGCTAGTGCTTTCTTTCTTTCTTTTTTTTTTAATTTTCTTTTAAGTTATTTTAAATGGTATCGATACAAGGATCACCACCAAAAGCACCAGACAAAAATTTGGCAGAGTTGACTACTAGTTTTTGGTAAACCATTATCATCTGGTTAACGAATACGGATATTTGTGTATTTCGATTGCCTCGTTAAGAGGGGATATAGGAACGATATATAAACCATTTTGATAGATCAGAGTCTCTTCGGGGATCGAGACCATCAACACCTGATCACATTTTCATGCGATCCGAAGCGACCAAAAAACAAGTCCTTATGATCCCACCAATACACTTGCACCTAATTCTCACCAAACATATGATCTGATCTGCGCGCGCACAATTTTGGCTTCCATAGAACCTCACAATTGATAATGACGACTAATGACTATCTGATACCTCACCACATTGTATCGGTCTTGTCGTTGCGCACATCCACGTAGCCGTCTTGTACCGACGCCTTATTTACTTGTCCTGATGCCATGTGATCACAGAATAATACACGACCAGGCGATGAAGGAATTAGACCATCCCTCTCACAACCCCAAATTAGTTTTAATTGATAAGAGAATGATCGACTATGACGTCACTGGTCCCATTAAAAAGGCGCTGACTCAGCGTTATCTGCGATCGTTCTTCAACGGCTGAAACAACTTTCCTTGCAGCTCTTCTCGTGTTAACTTCAGCCCTGCGCAAACAGCCCCAGTATTGCTAGCAAAGTGAAAGAAAATAAAATGACTCTTTTCGCAGCCAAGAAAGAAACGCTGGATACTGAAGCATGCAATGCGGGCTCATGTTTGCTTTTTTGCTGAAAGGGATGGGGGTGGGGTGGGGGGTGGCTCAGTGACAGGGGGTGGGATTTTATTTGACTTCCTTAGGGGGGTTCTGAAGAAGGATTTTTCCACTTTATGCTGGTACTTTAACTTCTCTAAATTCTGGGAAGCAAAGGAGATAAGTAGGTGCAATGCTCTTTGTGGAATCTTTTTCACATAGCAATTTCCTTTGCACCTCAAAGAAGGAGGGGGGGGACCCCCCACCTAGATAAGACAGTTGTTTTATGGGGTTTTATACGGTTTGGTGAAAGGAAATAATAGCAAAATGATTGCGCTTGTCAGGCCGACCAGGTCCGTGTACAAACCGCGCGTTCATGTGAAAAAAGAGAACAAGAAAAACCCTGCCCGTCCCCGTCCGCACAGTATTCCTCCAGTCATAATCCAATGTTATAACGAATTCAGCTAATTATATAATATATATGAGATTGACATAAGACCAGAAGAATTTAGTTCTCCGAGAGCCGGAGAAAATATTGGAGGGGGCACAGCCACGCATCTTCTGGGCATTTCCTTATATAATTTTTGAAAGTACTGGCCCCCAGTGCCCCACTCCCTTACCAGACATGACATATTACATCCTGATTTTCTTTCTCTGAATAGAAATTCCTATGGTTTGAAACTTGCGTCAAAACGAAGCCCTAGAAGTTGGACTTCTTGATTTCCTCCTAAAATATCCTAACAGCTATCCTCATTCTTGAAGCACATAGAGAAATACTTTTATGGGGTACATTATTCAAGGATGTTTTAGGTCTGTAGCTTGCTAGTATTGTAGGTGTTTACCGTTTCCACGGGTCTGCTTGCTGGTCAGCGGAGAAACCCCTTAGATACCAGGATATCTTGATTATGGCGGGAAGTGTAATTTGAATACTCGCACGTGATTGGTTGAGAATCCCGAGAGCGTCGATTGATCATTCTGCAAGGAGCGCTGCACACGAGGGTCCAATTCAAAACAACACGAAACCTTCCCAACAACAAGCGACTCAAACACTTTTTTTAATGAACCAGTGCACCTGAATTTGGCACTTGCCGCTAAACAATCACCTACTAAATTGGTAAGTGATACATTTAAGTTTGAAATATGTCGGGTTTGAGCATTTTAAGGGCGCAGTTCTAGCGAATGTTTTGCGTTTGTTTCTTGTAGAAACCGAATAAGGCCCTTTGTTCGCTTTTCGAATAAGTAGTGATACTAGATAACTCTGCTTTTTACATACTTTGTAGAATATTCAGTAAAATCAACCGAATGAGATATGCTTGTTCTGTTCTAATCGACGTGTTTGGACTACGTACTTATGACACGGTTGAATTTTGTCTGAACGTAGCGCGTCTACTCAGTTATCTGTCTCGCCCATCTAAAGAGCAAAATTGAAAATTTAAACATTTAGCATACCCAAGAATATTCCATTCCGATAACAAATGAGAACATATTTTACTTTATATACTGCAAGCTATCGTTTTCTTACTGAAACAGGCTTAAATGAAATAATTATGTACAATGTTAAAACGAAAGGAAAAATACCCTCAGTTTGGTGCTTGTATCCAATTGTGAAATCTTTGACTATAATGAAATGGTGATTATTTATTAGAGAATCTCCTGTAAACATGATTTGGCTGATTAAAGAAATAGCTGGCATGGTCTGCCAAATTAGGGATGTCTGAATTCAGTGTTACCCAGGAAATATAAAACCCTCTAATAAAATTTATGTATATTTATTTTTTGTTTTCCTTTCTGCTGGTTTCTAAGATTTTGCTTTATTATACAGCTACAGTGGTAAGTGGATTAGTTGATTAATGGGCCATATATCCTCATACGACCCACCAGGAAACAATGCAACACTTTGTGATGACAAATTTACTCAAAGTTCTGTATAGTCTTATTGTCCTAATTTCAGCCTTTTCAAAAATATTTTTGGGAGCAAGAAAAAATAGTAATATATTTTCCGTCTGTATGGAGACTGTCAAACATCAAGAGGAGGTGGCCTGTGAGCCGGCAGCCGGCTGGTTTTGAGAAGGCTTCATTCTACTTGACCATATGAAAACAAAAATAGTCTTTGTAGAGCTTTGCCCTTGGGCCATAAAACGATGAAAAATTATTTGGTGTAAAATTTGTTCAATGAGAGGTATATACAAGCATCGTATTTGGAACCATGAATGCAATGTTAGATGATACAGAATATAGAAGTGATAAACACAGATATCATTTTTGCAGGTATTCACTGTCCGTGAGATTTTACTGCACATATCTTGCATAATTGGCTGGCTTTCTTTAAACATTGTTTTGGCTGCACATGGTAGAGCAAGTCATACTATTGCAAAATAGACCCATAAATACGATTCAATTTGTACACTTTAACAGGTGGTTAACATGGAGGCCCCTATTACTCTATCCGGTACAAGGGTCCCAACCACCCCAAGTATGGTTACCATGACTACAGCTGGTGAGAGGGAAATGCTCCCGCAACATATCACCCCAGAGGGACCAGACAGTGTCCTTAGCTTGGACCCCATAACACCATTCAAGGTATATTACTGTAGCAGGGATTGATTTTAGAATTTAAACATGAATACCAAAATAAAACAAATAGATACCTAAGAAGAAGTACAAGAAGAGCAGTAGAGTAAGCTCAGTGTTATTTGTCAGAATAATAAAGTGTGTAATTTTTTTGACATATAGCCTGCATATGTGTGAACACTTGGTCAAGGGAAAGATTTGTTAGGGATTTTCTAGTTGTGTTCACATAGATACAGTGCACAACCAAACAAAGAAAATGTTCATGTCTACTTAAATAATTTTTCCATGGGCTGATGCTGTACCGGTAACGCTGAAGCTTTGAATTTGTAACGTTAGTAATGTTAACTAAACTGCTGACCCACGGAGGATATTGCTCGGAGATCCAGCATACTTTGCGGCGCTGCCAAAGGTCACCTCCGTCAGAGGCTAAGCTTGTAAGGGACCTTGAGTCCTATTCTTTTGATTTTCATTTGGCCCTCATCACCATAAATGTTTAACATAAATAAATAAACTTATTTCACAGGAAGGAGGCCTTAGAAAGAAGCCTGGTAAGATTGGTTCAAAAAGAAAGCTCTTTCTCCTGGCTGGTGGTGGCTCAGCTGTAAAAGGTACCCTTCAAAATTAATTTAAATAGCTGCATGACTGTATGTGTATTATAGAATAAGTGTGGTGTTGTAGACTGTTTGCATGTAACACTGTGCAATCTAGGGGTCAAGCCTGGACCAGTGTGTTAGTGCGTCAGGGTATGGGGCTTCTCATCTCTGCTGAAATGGGTTCGATTCCCAGCTCAGACATAGATAGTATTTGTTTTTCAGCCCTGAGTTTGACTTTGAGCTTTCTAAAAGCTTGTGTTCCTCAGTTCCAGCATGGCCAGTTCCTACCACATATTAGGAAACAATATATTTCTGGTTGTAGCAACCCTTTTGCTAATGACTGTACATTTATAAAAATATATATATATATATATATTTCAGCTAAAAAGGTGTCTACTGGTATCATCAATAAACCTAAAAAAACAAGCTCTTCTGCTGTGGCTCCACCCAGCACACCTAAACCAGTTGATGGCTCCTGGCCCGTCTACCCTCTAACTGAACGGCAGCAGCTGCAGTACTTACTGGAGGTGAGAAATGACTGATTCCTTATAGAGAAAAAAATATGTCGAGCTTTGTTATCTTTGTTATGCTACAGATGAGTATTGATATGGCAAAGTCAAGTCAAGAATGACATCATATTATATGTGTTATACTCAAATACTATAGTAGTCAGAGTTTCAGTAATTAAGGCCCGGCGGGTGGTGGAACCACCAGCTACTATCTTCCAATGCCAGCTACTTTTAAATGAAAGTCAATTAAAGTTTTATTTGAACTAATGAAGTAACTTCCACCCCCTACTTATCAATTTCCACAGTCTACTAAGTTTAATGTTATTGGATGATTGGACAATTGCTTATCCATGGAACAACTTACAATTAGCTCTTTTTGTAAGTCTACCATTTTACCATGTCTTCACATTTTGGAGATTTTAGGATATTTAGGGAAAGATTTTAAACAAATCTGATGTTTGCAAATAGGTTACAGCAAGGGAGGCTCAAAAAGAAGAAGCAGAATCAGAGACTGATGAGAGTGCAGAGCAACCATCTGAGAGATTACGACAGAAAGAGCCAGAGAAGAAAGAGAGTAATGCTGTGCGAGTTAGCAAGAGAAATGAGCGTGGTGAAACGGCATTGCACCTTGCATCTATTAAAGGAGATGTTGATGAACTGAGGTCACTGATCAAAGCTGGAGCCAATGTGAACATCAAGGACTACGCAGGTAAAGATATAGCAGTGTGACGTAGCCTACTTTTGCCTCTATGTTTTTTTTTTCAATTAAGTCATTGAGGATGCAAGAAACATCCCATCTGATTGACATTAACTTTACTAGCCAATCAGTTAGGCAATGAAATGCTTGAGTGTGTAAAGAGCACAAGCGTCTCCTCCTACTTACAATAGTTGTGACATGATTATCAGCCAATTTTTCACTACAAGATCAATCAGGAGTGAGCACAACCAATCTTTTTTATTATTTCAGATGTTGAAGGAAGTCAGCTATTTTTTTGGGCTTTCATACCATAGTAATATCTCTTAAATCTGTCAAATGTTGTATTATAAATATTGAAACCCCATTCCCAATTCCATTAGGAAAAAAGAGGTATTTTTGTCTCTGTAAATGTTAAACCCAAGAAGGAGGTTGACGTGCTCAGAGTTTTCAATTTTCAAACTTACATCAGCACACACACACACGCAGTGGAATGGAAGCACAGCCACATTGTTGAGAAACTTATGGATGTCTTTGTTTTTGTTTTTGTCTATCATATCTTTTATCATTCAGTTTTGTGAAAGAAATACTGTAACACATTTTTTGTGTTGCCACACTGTTTTGAATTTTTTTGTCAACCATAGACAATTAATTTCATTTTCTTCAGGCTGGACACCCCTGCATGAGGCTTGCAATTTTGGTCACATCTCAATTGTTGAAGAGCTAATAAAGGCGGGAGCATGTGTGAACACCCCTGGCTATGAGTCAATTACCCCTCTACATGACGCCATCATTAATAACCATGTGCAGGTGAGAAATTTAAAATATTGTTTAGAACGCTGGCAAATTATACATAGACAAAGAGATGCAAACATAATTAATGTTGACAATGGCCATGTTTCCCACATAGCTACAGTAGACATCACAAGCCCTTCATATGCAAGGTTCTGCCCTAAAAGATAAGATTATAAGAATCTCACAATGAATAAAAGAATGTACAGTATGCTATGAAATCCTGATAAATCAAACTCCCTGCAAACTAGCTTTACTTTTTTTGAAGACTTATTTCCAGCATGAGATAGAAGTTACCTGCATAATAAAGTGTAATTTGGCGTCAGTTTTCACTCACGGGGTATGGTACCTAAATTCTTCCAAAATTTTATTAAAAATGTTTTCTTTAAAGCAAATAACAAACATAGGTAGATTCTTAGGTAATGATTAATTTGTTACCTCGTTTGTATAGTTTGGATAAATTGTGCGTGCGTAATCATTTTTTTCCGGGACGATGTCGCGAAACTGTTCCCTAACCTTAAGAAGACTTTTGAAAGTGATCATGAGATAGAAGTTGCCTGCATAATAAAGGGGAATTATAGTGGTTGAATCTGTGCCAAATCTCTAAGCATCTACATAATGCCTGTGATAAGCTGCGATTTTGTTTTGCGAAAAAGTGTGAGAAAGCACCCATTTTCAGGCTGATTTTGAAAAGCCTGGAAAGTGATATGTTTGATTGAATTTAGTAAATAAAGTGAAGCATATTGGCTGACTACGGCTCTTAGAATTGTAAACCTCTAATTGAATCGTACCAAATTCACATTGCTGTTGTGTGACTTAGGTGGTAGAGCTCCTCCTTTACCATGGAGCTGACCCAGACAAGATGACCCTCCAGGAATACAAAGCAATTGATCTGGCAAGATCAGCATCTATTATAGAACTCTTGCAAACAGGCAAGGCACCAACAAACACCCCCAAGCTGCAAGAGGACACAGCCCATGGCAGCATTCCCTTAAGAGATACAAGGGACTCAGTAAACAACTATAGTGATACCGAAATAAAGAAAGGTTCTACAGAAACTTCTAATGTCCATAATGAAGGGACCTGCCAGACAAATGGATTGCAGAAGGTTTCTAAAGATATTAGTAGGTCTCCGCATTATCAGAACAATGCGCAAAGTGCTCAAGATTGCAATCAGAATGAGCTTAAGTCTGAGAAGCACATACCTTTTGACTCAGCGACTGATATTGAAATGGCAGATGAAGAGGTTGACCCAAGGAAATTGAATGAATGTATGGATAAAGCAATGATTGAGATATCCTCGTATTTACAAGTAACAACGGATAACTCATTGATAACTGCACCTGTGAATTCGGTCTCTGGATCCCAAAACAGCATTGAGACCCAACCTCGAGTAATCTCAACAGCCACCGTCATGAGCAGCTCAACAGTGAGTGATAATCAGCAGAAAGAGCATGCCTCGAACAGCAGGGATTTGAATTGTGCCGAGGTTATTAACCCAAATGGTGAGTTATTCGAGGAAGATGAAGTATCAGAGCAGGTGAAGTCTCCAAGCACACAGGACAAAGAAGGTGAAAAGGAAATGCATAAAGGGCGGGAGGCAAGCGGGAGGACAATTATCACAAGGCAAGACAGGCTGAGGAACAAGGAAAATTCCATTCCTACCCATAAAAGTGCCTATGTGAAGAAGCGTCGGTCGTCTGTGAGGATTTCCTCAAAGAGTGATGACTCTGCTGTCGAGGGGCAAGAATGTGCTAGCCACATAAGAGATCCCTCTTGGAGAAAATTTATTGAACAGCATAGATACTCCATGCACGAACTACCTCTAAACATCCCGGGATACAAGGATTTCTTGATAAACAGGAGCGTCTCCCAGGTTCCAACAAAGGTAAAAAAAGAAATGTTCTTTTCTGGGGAACTACCCAAATGTGGTCCATTATCCCTTCTTTACTCAAGTACACTTGACGGGGGTCTATTAATTAAGTGTCTACATCTGAGCGCCGTTTGTGCCCTACTTATATGCATGTTTTCGTAGAATGTGAAACCATGTGCAAATGAGATCCAAAAGTCCATGGGGGGCGGGCAAAGGTTTCAAGAAAACTGGGCCGGAGTCATTGCTCTTCCGTGGATTTCCTTATATTTCTTGTTATTTTTTAACCAAATATCTTAAATAAGGGGGGGGGGGGGGTGGTCACTCCCACCACTAAATCCACTCATGGGCGCAATCCATTTCAAATGCTATAAAATTTAATTCTTTTTAATTCATTATACATTTCATAGATATCTGAAGTCAAAGATATGGAAAGTGAAGAACTCAGTAAACTAAGAACAAGTCATCAGGTGGAACAGGTAAGATTCTTATCCTCGCATTGTCTCATTTTATAGGTTGTAACAGTGATTTTGAGTAATCTGTGAACTAACGCTTAATTATTCCAAGCAAAAAACTCATAATGCCTTCCGTCAGTCAAAAGGCTTGAAATGTTTAAGTTGGCCTTTACTTACACTTCGATCACACCATGTCATGTTAACCAAACAGGGGGTGCAAAATATGTACCGTTATAAATTTAAAACTTATTTTATGAACACGAGAAGCGCTTTAGGCTTTTTGGAAATTTTGGGAAGATTTCTCAGAATGCTCAAAATCACACCACGTGACCGGCGCGCAAATGTCGGGTGTAAGGAAATGGGCCCCAAATAGTCAAATATCAGCCAACCAGAGCACGCGATTTGTTTTTCTACAAGTTACCGACAAAACTTACATATTAAATCAAAATCGTTGCGCGTTTGAAACATAATAGGATAGCCTATGCTTTATCGTACTTGGTATTTTTCTGGTTGAAAAAAAGGCCGCCTGAAATACACTTTTAACCCCTTTTTTTTTTAGGAAAAGCTGAGGATATCATTTGAGCAGGAGGTGGTGCGTCTGTTTGGCAACTTTGCGCGTTCCCTGATCAGGAGGGATGTGCCGTTTGGAGTTTGTACGATTCTCAAGCACCAGATGACTATGCAACACCGAGAGGTATGTGCAGAGTTTTCCCATTAGCGCCATGATTGTGTTAACAAAACCATTAAAGCATTGGTTTACTGTACTGGTGTGTACTTACTACGCAATTTCAAGATTCAAGTAAACGTACAGCCTGTACCGAGACCTCGAAAGTACTATATTGAATCCATTTACATCCGCTCGATGCGAGACGTTCAAAGCACAATATTGCATTTATATGAAAGATTAAATGCCCCCTTCATGATTATTTGGTTATTCCGCATGATTTCGTACACGAATTATAGGTCTCAACCAGACCTGGTAGAAAGGAAGTACCCAGTCTCCCTCTGCTAATGATGATCAAGTGAGCAATTCGCCATACTTACATTGCGCGGGGGATTGGGTCAAGATGATAAGCAATCAGCATGTTGGGACGGTTTTCGGGGATGCAATTGGCGTCGAACGATGCCAATGTTGATTTGTGAATCTTACTAAAAGAATATTCCGGGAGCAGAATTGCCAAACCTACCATTTTCTAGTTTTCATTCAGCATCATATCAACATGTTTACTACCCATGTTAAGTTGCGTCTCTAAAATCCCCCCAGTTTCGCTTATTAACTCGACACAATTTCCCGCGCAACAACCCCCCCCCCCCCCCCCCCGAAATAAAAAGATTCATTTGGGCCCCCTGTGCCTACCGTGGTACATGGAAACTCTCGGCATAGACCTTAAACTAAAAGTGCTTTGCTTATCGTCAGGTTTTACATCCAGCTGCAAGTAACTCTATGCGATATCCCAGTGCCGAGAGGATACGAACAGACATAGCAGCGCTCATACATAAATTTGGAACACTGAAGGTAAGCAACTCGTAGGAGGTAATTTGTACTGATGGTCGTTATTTTACAAATTTCGCATAGTTTTCCGTGCAATGTCGACATGACAGAAAAACATGACTTGGCGTTTCCAATAAGCTCATTTCACGTCAAATAAGTATTTTGTGAGCAATATTAAACAAAATATCAAATGCGACTTTTATAAATTAATACGACTTTTTGTAGTGTCATTGAAATTTGAGCTTTTCGTCACTGAACTGATGCACAGGATAATGATGATCAAGGGAAAAAATATCTTAAAAAGCCAAAATCTGGGTATGTGTATTTCGGCCTCACGTTATTTATGTTTTGAAAATGGAAAATCAGTCCGGAATACAAGATGGCTACTGTAAGAAATTGTATTTTCTTTCTCCATCTCTTCGAAGTGCGCATGTTCAGGGTTTATCCGTCATGATCAAAATGTTGTAGATTCACGACGCGCGCAACAAGCGCTTTAAAGGGTTGTGTGAATAAGGAATCCCATGTCCCCCTTGTTACCATAGCTTCGATTGCTTCATCTTCATTTGCATTGAATGAGGCTCATGGATAATACGACGTTTGAACTTAGCCTGACACTTTATAAACTTGTTAATCACGTGACTTGTGGCAAACCAGCGCGCGCTCAGTTTTTTTAGCGGCAAAATAACAAGAGCAAAAATCAACTTTAGCGCTTACATAATAAGCCAGAAAGTTTTCTAGTCAGAAAGGGCTCATTTTCATTTTTGTTTTGTCGTTTTTGTCGCGTGATGGCGCAGTCATTTCTGTGTATACACCTATTTCAAAAAAGGTTGTCAGTGCAAATGGCGAATGGCAAATAGTAAATGGCAGTTCTAAGCCCGAACGGTGCTTCTGGGTACTAATCATTCGTTAAATTAAAGGTGTTAAGTAAAGTCTAGCAATGTCAGAGACATACATTAGTGATCTTTAATGGATAATTGTTTGATTTATCCATATTCTTTAGCATTTAGTAGAAATTTAATAAGACCCATGGTTCCTTTCGGTCCTAGAACTGCCATTTGCCAATCGCCATTTGCCGTTTCGCACTGAGAACGTTTTTGAAATAGGTATATCTTGTCTTTCATTTGCCACTCAAAATTCACGTGATCAGGTAGTACAAGTCGCCTATAGACCGTTTTCACGATGTTGCGCACGCATCCAAAATGCCACAGACTGGCGGACCCTAGCTGATCTACAATGTCGTATAAGGTGGAGTTTACAGACGAAGCTATAGAAACTGCTGCCAGAGTGCTTCCCTTGCAGAGTTTAGGAGCTAGAGTCAAATTTCCCTTAGTCCTTATTTTGAAGCTTAACTTATTAAGAATTTCAGCTATAGCCCGCCAGTCTGGCTGCGTGTACTAATTGACCTTTTCTTGCAGGACAAACTGTTAAGAAGGCAGAGGCACGAGTTTGACGCAGCTTTAGCTCTATTGCAGCTTACAGATGGCGACTCGAGTCAAGGTAGGTTCTGCTTCTGTTTGCCTTAGGTTTTTCTATTCACAAAAAGACGTAGATATAAAACATAATCTTTGAATTTATTTATAGGGTGTTTAGAAGCCCAAAGCTACCCAAAAGACTTCGCGCTGATCCCGAAAGCCTTCCGAGAGTATTACGAAGACTTCTTATGTCTTATCGACTAAGAAGGTATGAATGACTGGGATTCCGATAGCCTACCGAGAGTTACTACGAAGACTTCTTATGTCTTATCGACTACGCAGGCATTTATCACGGGGATTCCAAAAGCCTACCGATATGCGGATTCTTGTATTTTATCGAGCGAACAGACTATGGCGTTTATGATTCCAATAGCCTTCTACGAGTACTACGAAAGCCTGTACGACTGGACAGAAATGAAAAGGGAGTTGACAAAAAGTATAATCGGCGATGCTCAATTTTTCCTATGTTTATTTTAATGTCGCGTCCGAACTGTTTAGGGGAGAGAAAGCTAGCAGACAGTTTATAGTTCAAAGGTATTCCTGTTATTTTTAAGTGGTTGAGTCAGTGTTTTGTCACGAAAACGGAAAAAATATATATATTGTAAAAAAGGAGTAAATTAAATAATTACTTTTTTATGACTTACCTTTCTTTCTTAAACGTATACACCTATTTAATCAGCGCAAACGGCTATTTGCAAATGTAATTAATTGATGATGGCTGTGATATCGCTTGATATCTGCAGCCTTTGTTTTTTCACAAATAATTACTACCCATAAGTACCATTTGTTCGTACAACTTCCCAATATTTGCCGTGTGAACCAGTCTGGGACCCAGACGCTGTGCGATGCATTTTGGAAAAAAAAGCCTTCAGGGGCGAATCTAAGGGCTCCAAAAAGGGGTTGGGGTGAGCGGGGTGGGGGAGAGGGGGTGGCGAAGCAAGGGTTTCAAGAAAGGGGGGTATTCATTGTTCTTCATATTTACTTTAATTTCTTTTTATTTCTTAAGCCAAAAATCTGAAAATAAGGGGGGCCGGGGCCCGCTCAGTCCACCCCTAAATACGTCGCTGGCATTTTTTTAAATGGCTTGGGAGGAGTTTCCTTGGAAACATGTTACTCTGCAATAGTGAAACCGTAAGCTACAAAATGTGAAATGGTTATCCTGTCAATCAATCTAGAGATATTTGAACGGTGAAATGGTAATGTAATCTCAACATTTTTTTATCACTCTTTATTTCTCTTTTTAGCATTCCATTAAACAATTCACATTAAACATTACAGCTTACAGTCTATTACATTACTTTACAGATACATTACACTTTCTTCTTCCCTTTCACAAGAGGCCAGTTTCTCCCACTTTTTCAAGTGGGTTATTACATTATTTTTCTGTTTACTGATATGACTTTCAATTTTGTGCACTCTATAAACTAGTGATCTGAAAAATTGAACATTTGGAAGTATTTTCTTTTTTCTACAAAAGTATATGCATTGCTATAAGTATTAGATGGTTAATGATCATGAAATCATTTACACCAGAATCCCAGAGACCAAAAAGAATATACTGATCTGCTAACAGAAATCATCAGAGCATAAATGACACTGTTCCATCCATTTTATGACTTCAAGCCAAAAAAGGCGCACATATTAACAGTGGCAAAAAAGATGTTCTAGAGTCTCGTCTTAAGCCTCGCAAAAAGAACAGACAGGCGAGTTTACAATACCGATCTTAAATAACTTCTTATTAGTGAAGAGAATACAATGTAAAATCTTGAACTGAAACGCACGTGAATATGTATCTATCGCAACACGGAAGGGCAGCATGTAAATCTCTTCCCAGTCAAAATCGTTCTCAGAATAGTCAAGATTACACCTTGTCTGTGCTGTGGGTGTTACCAGCATTTTAGAGATATTATGATTGTACACTAATTTGGCAGTAATATCTAATGCATTTATCCATTTACTGCTAAGATATAAGGTTGGGATTGGGGCCTCTTGAAAAACAAGTAGCTCTTTAAAAACCTGACCCTTTATCATACAAGTCCACTTTTTCGGTATTGCATTTAATAGGCCAAGCCATTTGAGAAAATCACCTGACCTTAATTCTCTAGCCTGAAGGTCATCCCATGTTAATAGTTGTCCGTGCTTTTCCATATATCTACAACTCTATGGATACCTAATTGTATATATTCCTTCATTATTCCAGATCACTTGCTCTAAAGCTTCTTCCCTTGTGTCAACTAGAGTGGGATATTCCTTAATGGGAGTTTTGAAATATGAAATCTACAGCCTAAGATGTATGCACCGCCAACAGGAGCTAGAAAAAGGTTTAAAAACGTTTTCCAGTCAGCATTATCTTCTTCATCCAAATATCTTTTTAACATCACCACTTTCTGAGACATTATTAAGGTTTTCAAATCTGTCATTTTAAGGCCACCATCCTTATATTCTCCAACAAGAGCCCGTCTTTTGACCTTGTCGTTCCCATTCCAAATAAACTGATATATTATGCTATTTACTTCCTTAATGGAATCCTCATGTAACGATAAAAGAAAGGCCCTATGAAGGCATTTAGGTATAACAAAAGATTTCACCACCTGTATCCGCCTCAAGAGTGTTAGATTTCTCCATTTCCAGACACAGATGGATTTTTTTAAGGATTCAAGAGTGTCATCAAAATTTATCTTATATG